>NW_026894042.1:0-218236 GCF_032452875.1 Bos javanicus | reverse complement strand
ATCAGTGCATGATCAGTCACGTGATGGGTGTATGATCATTCACGTGACCAGTACATGGTAGCCACATGATCATTGCATGATCAGCCACGTGAGTGCATGATAGCCACGTGATCACTGCATGATCAGTCACGTGATCAGTGCATGATCAGTCATGTGACCAGTACATGGTAGCTGCGTGATGAACGCATGATCAGCCACGTGAGCAGTGCATGATAGCCACGCGATCAGTGCATGATCAGACACGAGATCAGTGCATGATCAGTCACGTGATCAGTGCATGATCAGCCACGTGATCAGTGCATGACCAGGCACGTGATCAGTGTATGTCCAGCCAAGTGATCAGTGCATGATAGCTACGTGATCAGTGCATGATCAGTCACGTGATCAGTGCATGATCAGTCACGTGATCAGTGTATGCTCAGCCACGTGATCAGTGCATGATCAGCCACATGATCAGTGCATGATCATTTACGTGATCATAGCATGTTCAGTCAGGTGACCAGTACATGGTAGCTACGTGATCATTGCCTGATTAGCCACGTGATCAGTGCATGATAGCCACGTGATCAGTGCATGACCAGTCATGTGATACGGTGTGATCAGCCACGTGATCAGTGCATGATATCCACGTGATCAGTGCATGACAGCCACGTGATAAGTGCATGAGAGCCACGTGATCAGTGCATGATCAGTCACGTGATACATGTGTGATCAGCCACGTGATCAGTGCATGATGAGCCACGTGATCAGTGCAGGATCAATTACGTGATCACTGCATGATCATTCACGTGACCAGTACATGGTTGCTACGTGATCGTTGCATGATCAGCCTCGTGAGCAGAGCATGATAGCCACGTGATCAGTGCATGATCAGTCACGTGATCTGTACATGATCAGTCACGTGAACAGTGCATGATCATTTACGTGATCTTTGCATGATCAGTCAAGTGAACAGTATATGGTAGCTACGTGATCATTCCATGACGATCCACGTGAGCAGTGCATGATAGCCTCGTGATGTGTGCATGATCAGTTACGTGAGCAGAGTATGATCAGCCACGTGATCAGTGCATGAGTGCCACGTGACAGGTGTGTGATCAGCCACGTGAACAGTGCATGTTCAGCCACTTATTCAGTGCATGAGTGCCACGTGATCAGTGCATGATCAGTCACGTGACAGGTGTGTGATAAGCCACGTAAACAGTGCATGTTCAGCCACGTGATCAGTGCATGATATCCACGTGATCAGTGCATGATCAGTTACGTGAACAGTGTATGATCAGCCACGTGAGCACTGCATGGTCAGACACGTGAACAGTGTATGATCAAACACGTGATCAGTGCATGATCAAACACGTGATCAGTGCATGATCAGTCACGTGATCAGTGCATGATCAGCCACGTGATTAGTGCATGGTATCCACGTGATCAGTGCATGATGAGTCTCGTGAAGAGTGCATGATCAGTCACGTGATCAGTGTATGATCAGCCACTTGATCAGTGCATGATCAATTACGTGATCAGTGCTGATCAGTCATGTGACCAGTACATGGTAGCTATGTGAACATTGTATGATCAGCCACGTAAGCAGTGCATGATAGACACGTGATCAGTGCATGATCAATCACGTGATCAGTACATGATCAGTCACGTGATCAGTGCATGATCAATTACGTTACCATTGCATGATCAGTCACGTGACCAGTACATGTAAGCTACGTGATCATTGCAGGATCAGCCACGTGAGCACTGCATGATAGACACGTGATCGGTGCATGATCAGCTACGTGAGCAGTGTATGATCAGCCACGTGATCAGCGCATGATCAGACACTTGAACAGTGTATGATCAGCCACGTGATCAGTGCATGATACCCACGTGATCAGTTCATGATTAGTCACGTGATCTGTGCCTGACAGGCACGTAATCAGTGCATGATATCCACGTGATCAGTGAATTATAGCCCCGGGATCAGTTCATCATTAGTCACGTGATCTGTGCATGACCAGGAACTTGAACAGTGTATGATCAGCCACGTGATCAGTGCATTATAGCCACGTGATAAGTTCATGATTAGTCACGTGATCTGTGCATGACCAGGCACGTGAAAAGTGTATGATCAGCCACGTAATCAGGGCATTATAGCCACGTGATCAGTGCATGATCAGTCAAGTGATCAGTGGTGAACAGTCAGTGATCAGTGCATGATGAGCCACGTAATCAGTGCTGGATCAATTACATGATCAGTGCATGATCAGTCAGGTGACCAGTACATGGTTGCTACGTGATCATTGCATGATCACCCACGTGAGGAGAGCATGATAGCCACGTGATCATTGCATGATCAGTCACGTGATCAGTACATGATCAGTCACGGGAACAGTGCATGATCATTTACGTGATCTCTGCATAATCAGTCGCGTGACCAGTATATGGTAGCTACGTGATCATTGCATGACCAGACACGTGAGCAGTGCATGATCAGCCACATGATCAGTGCATGACCAGGCACATGATCAGTGTATGACCAGCCAAATGATAAGTGCATGATAGCCAGGTGATCAATGCATGATCAGTCACGTGATCAGTGCAGGGTCAGTCACGTGATCAGTGCATGATCATGCACGTGATCAGTGCATGTGGAGTCATGTAGTCAATGCATGATAGCGCCGCAATCAGTGCACGATCAGTCCCGTGATGAGTGTATGATCAGCCAAGTGACCAGTGCAAGATAGCTACGTGATCAGTGCATGATCAGTCACATGATCAGTGCATGATCAGCCACGTCATCAGTGCATGATAGCCACGTGAGCAGTGCATACAATTACGTGATCAGTGCATGCGCAATCACGTGATCTGTGCATGAGAGCCACGTGATCAGTGCATGATCATTCACGTGATAGGTGTGTGATCAGCGATGTGAACAGTGCATGCTCAGTCACGTGATCAGGGCCTGCTGAGCTGCGTGATTACTGTCTGCTCATCTGCTTGACAATTGCCAGCTGAGCTGTACGATTCCTGCCTGTCATCTCCTTGACAATTGCCACCTGTGCTGCATAATTCCTGCCTGCTCATCTACTTGATTATTGCCAGCTGAGCAGCATGATTTCTCAGAGATGAGTTCCGTGATTATTGCCTACTGATTCCTGCCTACTCAGCCCTTTGTTCATTGCCTCCAGAGGCACATGATCAGTGTATGACAGCAAACATGATCAGCACATGAGGAATCACATAATCAATGCATGATAAGCCAGGTGATCAGTGCATGATCAATTACGTGATCAGTGCATGATCAGTCATGTGACCAGTACATGGTAGATGCGTGATCATTGCATGATCAGAATCGTGAGCAGTGCATGATAGCCACGTGATCAGTGCATGATCAGCCACGTGATCAGTGCATAATCAGTCACGTGATCAGTGTATGATCAGCCACGTGACCAGTGCATGCTCAGTCACGTGATCAGGGCCTGCTGAGCTGCGTGATTACTGTCTGCTCATCTGCTTGACAATTGCCAGCTGAGCTGCATGATTCCTGCCTGTCATCTGCTTGACAATTGCCAGCTGTGCTGCGTAATTCCTGCCTGCTCAGCTGCTTGATTATTGCCAGCTGAGCAGCATGATTCCTCACAGCTGAGTTCCATGATTATTGCCTGCAGACTGTTTGATTCGTGCCTACTCAGCTCTTTGTTTATTGCCTCCAGAGGCACATGATCAGTGTATGATAGCAAACATGATCAGCGCATGACCAGTCACATGATCAGCGCCGTTAAGTCACGTGATCACTACATGATAGTCATGTGATCAGTCCATGCTCAGTCACGGTATCAGTGCATGATCAGCCACGTGATCAGTGCATGATCAGCCAGGTGATCAGTTCATGATAGCTATGTGATCAGTTCATGATTTGTCACTTGATCTGTGCATGACCAGGCAGGTGATCAGTGTATGATCAGCCATGTGATCTGTGCATGATCCATCACCTGATGGGTGTATGATCAGTCACCTGACCGTACATGGTAGCTACATGATCATTGCATGATCAGCCACGTGAGTAGTGCATGATCAATTATGTGATCAGTGCATCATCAGTCACGTGACCAGTATATGGTTGCTAGGTGATCATTGCATGATCAGCCACATGAGCCGTGCATGATAGCCACGAGATCAGTGCATGATCAGTCATGTAATCTGTGCATGACCTGGCATGTGATCAGTGTATGACCAGCCAAGTGATAAGTGCACGATAGCCACGTGATCAGTGCATGATCAGTCACGTGATCAGTGCATGATCAGTCACGTGATCAGTGGATGATCAGCCACGTGATCAGTGCATGATCAGCCACATGATCAGTGCATGATCAGTTACGTGATCAGTGCATCATCAGTCACGTGACCAGTATATGGTAGCTAGGTGATCATTGCATGATCAGCCACATGAGCCGTGCATGATAGCCACGAGATCAGTGCATGATCAGTCACGTGATCAGTGCATGATCACTCACGTTAACAGTGCATGATAAGTCACCTGATCAGTGCATGATCAATTACGTGATCAGTGCATGATCAGTCACGTGATAGTACATGATCAGTCACGTGATCAGTGCATGATCAGTCACGTGATCAGTGCATGATCAGTCACGTGATCAGTGTATGATCAGCCACGTGATCAGTGCATTTTCAGCCACATGATCAGTGCATGATCAGTTACGTAATCAGTGCATGATCAGTCACGTGACCAGTACATGGTAGCTACGTGATCCTTGCCTGATCAGCCACGTGATCAGTGCATGATAGCCACGTGATCAGTGCATGATCAGTCATGTGATACGTGTGTGATCAGCTACGTGAAGAGTGCATGATATCCACGTGATCAGTGCATGAGAGCCACGTGATCAGTGCATGAGAGCCACGTGATCAGTGCATGATCAGTCACGTGATACATGTGTGATCAGCCACGGGATCAGTGCATGATGAGCCACGTGATCAGTGCAGGATCAATAACCTGATCAGTGCATGATCAGTCACGTGACAAGTACATGGTTGCTACGTGATCGTTGCATGATCAGCCACGTGAGCAGAGCATGATAGCCACGTGATCAGTGCATGATCCGTCACGTGATCAGTACATGATCAGTCACGTGAACAGTGCATGATCATTGACGTAATTTGTGCATGATCAGTCACGTGACCAGTATATGGTAGCGATGTGATCATTCCATGACGAGCCACGTGAGCGGTGCATGATAGCCACGTGATGTGTGCATGATGAGTTACGTGAGCAGAGTATGATCAGCCACGTGATCAGTGCATGAGTGCCACGTGATCAGTGCATGATAGTCACGTGATCAGTGCATGAGAGCCGATCAGTGCATTATCAGTTACGTGAGCAGTGTGTGATCAGCCAGGTGATCAGTGCATGGTCAGACACGTGAACAGTGCATGATCAGCCACGTGATCAGTGCATGATATCCAAGTGATCAGTGCATGATCAATCACGTGATCAGTGTATGATCAGCCACGTGAACAGTGCATGCTCAGTCACGTGATCAGGGCCTGCTGAGCTGCGTGATTCCTGTCTGCTCATCTGCTTGACAATTGCCAGCTGAGCTGCACGATTCCTGCCTGTCATCTGCGTGACACGTGCCAGCTGTGCTGCGTAATTCCTGCCTGCTCAGCTGCTTGATTATTGCCAGCTGAGCAGCATGATTCCTCACAGCTGAGTTCCATGATTATTGCCTGCTGACTGTTTGATTCGTGCCTACTCAGCTCTTTGTTTATTGCTTCCAGAGGCACATGATCAGTGTATGATAGCAAACATGATCAGCGCATGATCAGTCACATGATCAGCGCCATTAAGTCACGTCATCACTACATGATAGTCATGTGATCAGTCCATGCTAAGTCACAGTATCAGTGCATGATCAGCCACGTGATCAGTGCATGATCTGTCACATGATTAGTGTATAATCATCCACGTGATCAGTGCATGGGCAGTCATGTGATCAGTGCATGATATAGACGTGATCAGTGCATGATCAGTCCCGTGATCAGCGCATGATAGCCACGTGATCAGTGCATGATCAGTCACCTGATGGGTGTATGATCATTCACGTGACCTGTACATGGTAGCTACATGATCATTGCATGATCAGCCACGTGAGTAGTGCATGATAGCCACGTGATCACTGCATGATCAGTCACGTGATCAGTGCATGATCAGTCATGTGACCAGTACATGGTAGCTGCGTGATGAACGCATGATCAGCCACGTGAGCAGTGCATGATAGCCACGTGATCAGTGCATGATCAGACACGAGATCAGTGCATGATCAGTCACGTGATCAGTGCATGATCAGCCACGTGATCAGTGCACATGGCACGTGATCAGTGTATGTCCAGCCAAGTGATCAGTGCATGATAGCTACGTGATCAGTGCATGATCAGTCACGTGATCAGTGCATGATCAGTCACGTGATCAGTGTATGCTCAGCCACGTGATCAGTGCATGATCAGCCACATGATCAGTGCATGATCATTTACGTGATCATAGCATGTTCAGTCAGGTGACCAGTACATGGTAGCTACGTGATCATTGCCTGATTAGCCACGTGATCAGTGCATGATAGCCACGTGATCAGTGCATGACCAGTCATGTGATACGTGTGTGATCAGCCACGTGATCAGTGCATGATATCCACGTGATCAGTGCATGACAGCCACGTGATAAGTGCATGAGAGCCACGTGATCAGTGCATGATCAGTCACGTGATACATGTGTGATCAGCCACGTGATCAGTGCATGATGAGCCACGTGATCAGTGCAGGATCAATTACGTGATCACTGCATGATCATTCACGTGACCAGTACATGGTTGCTACGTGATCGTTGCATGATCAGCCTCGTGAGCAGAGCATGATAGCCACGTGATCAGTGCATGATCAGTCACGTGATCTGTACATGATCAGTCACGTGAACAGTGCATGATCATTTACGTGATCTTTGCATGATCAGTCAAGTGAACAGTATATGGTAGCTACGTGATCATTCCATGACGATCCACGTGAGCAGTGCATGATAGCCTCGTGATGTGTGCATGATCAGTTACGTGAGCAGAGTATGATCAGCCACGTGATCAGTGCATGAGTGCCACGTGACAGGTGTGTGATCAGCCACGTGAACAGTGCATGTTCAGCCACGTATTCAGTGCATGAGTGCCACGTGATCAGTGCATGATCAGTCACGTGACAGGTGTGTGATAAGCCACGTGAACAGTGCATGTTCAGCCACGTGATCAGTGCATGATATCCACGTGATCAGTGCATGATCAGTTACGTGAACAGTGTATGATCAGCCACGTGAGCAATGCATGGTCAGACACGTGAACAGTGTATGATCAAACACGTGATCAGTGCATGATCAGTCTCGTGAACAGTGCATGATCAGCCACGCGATCAGTGTATGATCAGCCACGTGATTAGTGCATGGTATCCACGTGATCAGTGCATGATGAGTCTCGTGAAGAGTGCATGATCAGTCACGTGATCAGTGTATGATCAGCCGCTTGATCAGTGCATGATCAATTACGTGATCAGTGCTGATCAGTCATGTGACCAGTACATGGTAGCTATGTGAACATTGTATGATCAGCCACGTAAGCAGTGCATGATAGACACGTGATCAGTGCATGATCAATCACGTGATCAGTACATGATCAGTCACGTGATCAGTGCATGATCAATTACGTTACCATTGCATGATCAGTCACGTGACCAGTACATGTAAGCTACGTGATCATTGCAGGATCAGCCACGTGAGCACTGCATGATAGACACGTGATCAGTGCATGATCAGCTACGTGAGCAGTGTATGATCAGCCACGTGATCAGCGCATGATCAGACACTTGAACAGTGTATGATCAGCCACGTGATCAGTGCATGATACCTACGTGATCAGTTCATGATTAGTCACGTGATCTGTGCCTGACAGGCACGTAATCAGTGCATGATATCCACGTGATCAGTGAATTATAGCCCCGGGATCAGTTCATCATTAGTCACGTGATCTGTGCATGACCAGGAACTTGAACAGTGTATGATCAGCCACGTGATCAGTGCATTATAGCCACGTGATAAGTTCATGATTAGTCACGTGATCTGTGCATGACCAGGCACGTGAAAAGTGTATGATCAGCCACGTAATCAGGGCATTATAGCCACGTGATCAGTGCATGATCAGTCAAGTGATCAGTGCGTGAACAGTCACGTGATCAGTGCATGATGAGCCACGTAATCAGTGCTGGATCAATTACATGATCAGTGCATGATCAGTCAGGTGACCAGTACATGGTTGCACGTGATCATTGCATGATCACCCACGTGAGGAGAGCATGATAGCCACGTGATCATTGCATGATCAGTCACGTGATCAGTACATGATCAGTCACGGGAACAGTGCATGATCATTTACGTGATCTCTGCATAATCAGTCGCGTGACCAGTATATGGTAGCTACGTGATCATTGCATGACCAGACACGTGAGCAGTGCATGATCAGCCACATGATCAGTGCATGACCAGGCACATGATCAGTGTATGACCAGCCAAATGATAAGTGCATGATAGCCAGGTGATCAGTGCATGATCAGTCACGTGATCAGTGCAGGGTCAGTCACGTGATCAGTGCATGATCATGCACGTGATCAGTGCATGTGGAGTCATGTAGTCAATGCATGATAGCGCCGCAATCAGTGCACGATCAGTCCCGTGATGAGTGTATGATCAGCCAAGTGACCAGTGCAAGATAGCTACGTGATCAGTGCATGATCAGTCACATGATCAGTGCATGATCAGCCACGTCATCAGTGCATGATACCCACGTGAGCAGTGCATACAATTACGTGATCAGTGCATGCGCAATCACGTGATCTGTGCATGAGACCCACGTGATCAGTGCATGATCATTCACGTGATAGGTGTGTGATCAGCGATGTGAACAGTGCATGCTCAGTCACGTGATCAGGGCCTGCTGAGCTGCGTGATTACTGTCTGCTCATCTGCTTGACAATTGCCAGCTGAGCTGTACGATTCCTGCCTGTCATCTCCTTGACAATTGCCACCTGTGCTGCATAATTCCTGCCTGCTCATCTACTTGATTATTGCCAGCTGAGCAGCATGATTTCTCAGAGATGAGTTCCGTGATTATTGCCTACTGATTCCTGCCTACTCAGCCCTTTGTTCATTGCCTCCAGAGGCACATGATCAGTGTATGACAGCAAACATGATCAGCACATGAGGAATCACATAATCAATGCATGATAAGCCAGGTGATCAGTGCATGATCAATTACGTGATCAGTGCATGATCAGTCATGTGACCAGTACATGGTAGCTGCGTGATCATTGCATGATCAGCCACGTGAGCAGTGCATGATAGCCACGTGATCAGTGCATGATCATTTACGTGATCAGAGCATGTTCAGTCAGGTGACCAGTACATGGTGCTACGTGATCATTGCCTGATTAGCCACGTGATCAGTGCATGATAGCCACGTGATCAGTGCATGACCAGTCATGTGATACGTGTGTGATCAGCCACGTGATCAGTGCATGATATCCACGTGATCAGTGCATGACAGCCACGTGATAAGTGCATGAGCAGCCACGTGATCAGTGCATGATCAGTCACGTGATACATGTGTGATCAGCCACGTGATCAGTGCATGATGAGCCACGTGATCAGTGCAGGATCAATTACGTGTGATCAGTGCATGATGAGCCACGTGATCAGTGCAGGATCAATTACATGATCACTGCATGATCATTCACGTGACCAGTACATGGTTGCTACGTGATCGTTGCATGATCAGCCTCGTGAGCAGAGCATGATAGCCACGTGATCAGTGCATGATCAGTCACGTGATCTGTACATGATCAGTCACGTGAACAGTGCATGATCATTTACGTGATCTTTGCATGATCAGTCAAGTGAACAGTATATGGTAGCTACGTGATCATTCCATGACGATCCACGTGAGCAGTGCATGATAGCCTCGTGATGTGTGCATGATCAGTTACGTGAGCAGAGTATGATCAGCCACGTGATCAGTGCATGATCATTTACGTGATCAGAGCATGTTCAGTCAGGTGACCAGTACATGGTAGCCACGTGATCATTGCCTGATTAGCCACGTGATCAGTGCATGATAGCCACGTGATCAGTGCATGACCAGTCATGTGATACGTGTGTGATCAGCCACGTGACCAGTGCATGATATCAGTGCATGATAGCCACGTGGTCAGTGCATGATAGCCATGTGATCAGTGCATGATCAGTCACGTGATACGTGTGTGATCAGCCACGTGATCAGTGCATGATATCCACGTGATCAGTGCAGGATAGCCACGTGATCACTTCATGATTAGTCACGTGATCTGTACATGATCAGTCACGTGATACGTGTGTGATCAGCCACCGGATCAGTGCGTGATGAGCCACGTGATCAGTGCAGGATCAATTACGTGATCAGTGCATGATCAGTCATGAGAACAGCACATGGTTGCTACGTGATCTTTGCATGATCAGCCACGTGAGCAGAGCATGATAGCCACGTGATCAGTGCATTATCAATCACATGATCAGTACATGATCAGTCACGTGAAGAGTGCGTGTTCATGTACGTAATCTGTGCATGATCAGCCAAATGATAAGTGCATGATCAAATACGTGATCAGTGCATGATCAGCCGTGATCAGTGCATGATCAGCCACGTGATCAGTGCATGATCAGTCACGTGATCAGTACATGATCAGTCACGTGAACAGTGCGTGATCATTTACGTGATCTGTGTATGACCAGCCAAGTGATCAGTGCATGATAGCCACGTGATCAGTGCATGATCAGTCACGTGATCAGTGCATGATCAGTCACGTGACCAGTACATGGTAGCTCCGTGATCATTGCCTGATCTGCCACGTGATCAGTGCATGATGAAGCCATGATCAGTGCATGATAGCCACGTGATCAGTGCATGATCACTCGTGATCCGTGTGTGATCAGCCACGTGATCAGTGCATGATATCCATGGATCAGTGCATGACGCAGTGATCAGTGCATGATCAGTCATGTGATACGTGTGTGATCAGCTACGTGAAGAGTGCATGACATCCACGTGATCAGTGCATGATAGCCACGTGATCAGTGCATGAGAGCCACGTGATCAGTGCATGATCAGTCACGTGATACGTGTGTGATCAGCCACGGGATCAATGCATGATGAGCCACGTGATCAGTGCATGATAGCCACGTGATCAGTGCATGATCAGTCATGTTATACGTGTGTGATCAGCTACGTGAAGAGTGCATGATATCCACGTGATCAGTGCATGATAGCCACGTGATCAGTGCATGAGGAGCCACGTGATCAGTGCATGATAGCCACGTGATCAGTGCATGATCAGTCACGTGATACATGTGTGATCAGCCACGGGATCAGTGCATGATGAGCCACGTGATCAGTGCATGATGAGCCACGTGATCAGTGCAGGATCAATAACCTGATCAGTGCATAATCAGTCACGTGACAAGTACATGGTTGCTATGTGATCGTTGCATGATCAGCCACGTGAGCAGAGCATGATCAGCCACGTGATCAGTGCATGATGAGCCACGTGATCAGTGCAGGATCAATAACCTGATCAGTGCATAATCAGTCACGTGACGAGTACATGGTTGCTACGTGATCGTTGCATGATCAGCCACGTGAGCAGAGCATGATAGCCACGTGATCAGTGCATGATCCGTCACGTGATCAGTACATGATCAGTCACGTGAACAGTGCATGATCATTGACGTGATCTGTGCATGATCAGTCACGGGACCAGTATATGGTAGCTAGGTGATCATTCCATGACGAGCCACGTGAGCAGTGCATGATAGCCACGTGATGTGTGCATGATGAGTTACGTGAGCAGAGTATGATCAGCCACGTGATCAGTGCATGAGTGCCACGTGATCAGTGCATGATAGTCACGTGATCAGTGCATGAGAGCCACGTGATCAGTGCATTATCAGTTACGTTAGCAGTGTATGATCAGCCACGTGATCAGTGCATGATATCCAAGTGATCAGTGCATGATCAATCACGTGATCAGTGTATGATCAGCCACGTGAACAGTGCATGCTCAGTCACGTGATCTGGGCCTGCTGAGCTGCGTGATTCCTGTCTGCTCATCTGCTTGACAATTGCCAGCTGAGCTGCACGATTCCTGCCTCTCATCTGCTTGACAATTGTCAGCTGTGCTGCGTAATTCCTGCCTGCTCAGCTGCTTGATTATTGCCAGCTGAGCAGCATGATTCCTCACACCTGAGTTCCATCATTATTGCCTGCTGACTGTTTGATTCGTGCCTACTCAGCTCTTTGTTTACTGCTTCCAGAGGCACATGATCAGTATGATAGCAAACATGATCAGCGCATGATCAGTCACATGATCAGCGCCATTAAGTCACGTGATCACTAGAGGATAGTCATGTGATCAGTCCATGCTAAGTCACAGTATCAGTGCATGATCAGCCACGTGATCAGTGCATGATCTGTCACATGATTAGTGTATAATCATCCACGTGATCAGTGCATGGGCAGTCATGTGATCAGTGCATGATATAGACGTGATCAGTGCATGATCAGTCTCGTGATCAGTGCATGATAGCCACGTGATCAGTGCATGATCAGTCACCTGATGGGTGTATGATCATTCACGTGACGTGTACATGGTAGCTACATGATCATTGCATGATCAGCCACGTGAGTAGTGCATGATAGCCACGTGATCACTGCATGATCAGTCACGTGATCAGTGCATGATCAGTCATGTGACCAGTACATGATAGCTGCGTGATGAACGCATGATCAGCCACGTGAGCAGTGCATGATAGCCACGTGATCAGTGCATGATCAGACACGAGATCAGTGCATGATCAGTCACGTGATCAGTGCATGATCAGCCACGTGATCAGTGCATGACCAGGCACGTGATCAGTGTATGTCCAGCCAGTGATCAGTGCATGATAGCCACGTGATCAGTGCATGATCAGTCACGTGATCAGCGCATGATCAGTCACGTTATCAGTGTATGATCAGCCACGTGATCAGTGCATGATCAGCCACATGATCAGTGCATGATCAATTACGTGATCAGAGCATGTTCAGTCACGTGACCAGTACATGGTAGCTACGTGATCATTGCCTGATCAGCCACGTGATCAGTGCATGATAGCCACGCGATCAGTGCATGATCAGTCACGTGATACGTGTGTGATCAGCCACGTGATCAGTGCATGATATCAACGTGATCAGTGCATGACAGCCACGTGATAAGTGCATGAGAGCCACGTGATCAGTGCATGATCAGTCACGTGATACATGTGTGATCAGCCACGTGATCAGTGCATGATGAGCCACGTGATCAGTGCAGGATCAATTACGTGATCACTGCATGATCAGTCACGTGACCAGTACATGGTTGCTACGTGATCGTTGCATGATCAGCCTCGTGAGCAGAGCATGATAGCCACGTGATCAGTGCATGATCAGTCACGGGATCTCTACATGATCAGTCACGTGAACAGTGCATGATCATTTACGTGATCTTTGCAGGATCAGTCAAGTGAACAGTATATGGTAGCTACGTGATCATTCACTGACGAGCCACGTGAGCAGTGCATGATAGCCTCGTGATGTGTGCATGATCAGTTACGTGAGCAGAGTATACTTTGCAAGGCAGCCCTTGCAAACCCAACTGCTTCCAATACAAGAAAACTTTGACCTCAGGGAATGTCAGAGTCCCGTGAACTGGGAACTAGTCAATATGAAATATCTAGTAGTTTTGTTTTTGCTCCTCTACTGTAGACATGTCTAAGAGTCATCAACATGAAGCACAAAATGTTCATAGTGCCTCGGTTGGTTCTAAGGTAAAAATTGCTATATCGTTCTATCTGTCACAAGCTTGTCAACAAGAAAGTACCTCGAAAGAACAGGAACAAAACGAAAAATTAAATGTGATATGAGCTTTTAGATAAACTAGGAACACTAATTACACTCGAAAATATCTGCCTATGAGAGTCTTGATTGAAGGCAGAGGAGAAGGGGACGACAGAGGCTAAGATGGTTGGATGGCATCACTGATTCGATGGACATGAGTGTGAGCAAGCCCCTGGAGTTGGTGATGGACACGGAAGCCCAGCGTCCTGCAGGCCACGGGGTCCCAAAGAGTCAGACACGACTGAGCCACTGAACTGAACTGAACATACAATCGTTTCTCCAGGTGTTTTGGTTACCCGAGTTTCTCTCCTGTGCTAAACTAAGTGACGACAGTGTACTGAAGAGCTGGGTCATTTCCAAATAAATTCAAGTTCTGAAACATTCACGCCTTGAAAGGACCTCCCTTTTACACAGAAACAAAAGAGATTTTTGACTATCCAATAAGAGTGTGTGGCACCATCCTGACATGTGAAACGTAAGAAAGCAATTTTTTTGTTTTGTTTGGTTCTGATCTTGGGTGTGTGTGTGTGCGTGCGTGCGTGCGTGCGTGCGTGCGGGGGAGGGGAGGGGCGCTACTATCACTGATAGGTATGTTCACCAATCTGTCGAATGCCAATATAAAAGTCAGTTCTTGGTTGCTGAAGGGAAATGTATGACTTGGTATTAAAAGAAGGTATGTGGCATGAAGTCGCATTTTCTGAAGGAAAACGACGTCGTTCTTTCTTCCAGGTGGCAGTTTCAGGATGGGAGAAGCAAAGGAATGGGTACAGAATGGGATCAGGAGGTTGTAGGGAAAGTGGACCCCCAGAAAAGAGTGTTGTGCCTAGCACAAGGTTTCTTGAGAGGTTGAACTGCCTTTGCTAATGGATTTTAAGTTTCTTTACCTCTTCCGTGATCTCTTCTAGGTTGACCTAGAACAGAAATCTCTTGTTAGCTTTGGCTAAGTGGAGAAGTATTGCTTCACGGTGACTTGTGTGATCCTACCTGACTGTTCTAAACCCTTTTGATATCTATGCACTGCTGCTGCTGCTGCTGCTGCTGCTGCGAAGTCGTTTCAGTCGTGTCCGAGTCTGTGTGACCCCATGGACGGCAGCCCACCAGGCCCCGCAGTCCCTGGGGTTCTCCAGGCAAGAACACTGGAGTGGGTTGCCATGTCCTCCTCCAATGCATGAAAGTGAAATGTGAAAGTGAAGTCGCTCAGTCGTGCCCGACTCTGAGCGACCCCATGGACTGCAGCCTACCAGGCTCTTCCGTCCATGAGATTTTCCAGGCAAGAGTACTGGAGTGGGGTGCCATTGCCTTCTCCCATATCTATTCACAAGCCTGCCTAAATCATTGGCTTCTAGCCACCTTTGGGATGCCAATGCCCACCCACCCTTACCAGGCCGCAGAGGAGAGAAAACACTTACCACAGGAGGTCCGGGTAAGGAACAAGGAACTAACAAGCTCCCACCAACCAGGATTCTGCAGAGGTCAACAAGAGGTCAGCAAGAGATGGGAGACTGCAGTCCAGAGGTCCTAGCAACTTCCAGCGAGCAGCAAAGACCCAGCATAGTCAAAACGAATTCAATGTTACCAAAAACAAATAAATAAACGGACAGAAGTTCTTGGAACACATGACTGAGGTTAGGGGTGAGGCAGTACATGTATGTGCCAGGATACTCTTAAAGTATACTCTTAACGTAGATGAGGAGAACAAGGTAGGAGGAAAACTTACTGTTTGGTTCAGGTCGCTTCGGAGCCTTTTGGGGGAACCGACCTGAAGCCAGAGTCTAGCCGAAATACACAGGCTTTGAACATCGCTGAAGACCAACATTTCCTAAGGAAAAACGCATTGCTTAGCTCAAGGTTTGTCTGGGAAATTCTTACACATCAGGAGATGGCTCCGAGGTGGATTTCTACAAAGAATATCCATGCAAAGGACAAGCCTGCACAGCTCTGTGCACATCTGCCCCCTCCCCCCCTCACAGCCAGCAGCATTTCCAAGTGACCTCCTAAGGCCTTCGCCAAACTACAGAGGCACCTCTGGGCTTCCTGTTTCCTTCATTTTTCGGAATCTTTTCTAAAAAAAAAGAAAAACAAAAAACAAATTAAAAAAAAAAAAAACAACCCGCACATTTCTTCGTACAATGCCACAGTGGAAGGAACACAGGCCTTCAATATTAAGACCTAAATTTGCAAAAAACTTGGAGCTTGGTTTTTTGTTTTGTTTTGTTTTGTTTTGTTTGAATCAAACCACCACATCATTTAAAATTTTTACACGTTCTAATTATTCGGTTCCAAAACACCAAACTTGTCCTGCACACGGTCCCCATGGAAAGGCCCCCTCAGCAGGACAGCCACAGATGCTGCCATGAAAGGGCAGCAGGGTGCCCTCCTCCCTTGTTTGCTGCCTGGGCGGCCACCGGGTTTTGAAACCCATGCACCCTACTAAGTTTCTAGGGTGCAATTCGTGGACCCTTCCCTTTCCCATCCCAGCAGGTGGTCAAGGGCCCGCTGGCCTCCAAAGTGCCAGAAGCAGGGCTGGGCCAGCCGGCCAGAGTTCAGGGTTCTGGCCCTTGGACTTGCAGCGGACACTAGGCTGCTTGGGAAAACCGCGCGGCTCTGACCTTTCAGCAAAGGGGTGGAGCGGTCAAGGCCTTGAGCCCAAAGGCGAGGCCTTTCTGCGACCGTCAGGTTGTGCCAACAGAGGGCGGACCACGTGGTTCCCTGCTCCACGCAGTCCCAGTTCCCTGACCTGTGGTCCGCACCCTCCGCCGCGCCCACTGGATGCCGACCCTTGGGGACCCAGGAGCGCACGCAGTGGGCGTTCCCAGCCGCCACGGCGACCCCCGAGAGGACAACGGGGAAGCCCTCCCCCACCCCCGCCAGGAGCCGACCCCCGCCCCGCGCCGCCCCGCCCCTGCCATGCTCCCGGTGCCTTCCCAGCCGCAGTGGGGATCCCCGGAGCACAACTGGGACCGCCCCCCATCCCCGCCACGACCCGGTTCCCGACCCGCGCCGCCCGGCTTCGCCCCGCCCCGGGCGCGCTCCCGGCGCGCTGCCCACCTTCACCACGGGCTCCCGGTGAGCCCCGCCCCACGCCCGGTTCCAGGAGAGCCTCTGGGACCTCGCTCCCGCCGCCCGGTGAAACGGGAGGACAATCCATCCAGCCCACAGAGGCAATCCAAGCTGTCTAGAATTCAGGGATCCAACGAGGGCTACGGAAAGGAAAGATGACCTGACCTAGGAGGGCCATGATATTCTATAGAACCGGACAAAGTTGGTTTCCAAGGAAACTTGATTCCTTGGAACCCGGAAAGCTGGTTCTTTTCATATGCAATTCCAAACCAGGAGCTCCTTCCCAAAGCCTGCCTGGCCGCAGCCCCACCCCCCACTCCCCAGAAAAAACGGCTCAAAGAAATCTTTTCCATCTCACGCGGAAAACTGGAAGATGTCTTGTCTTGTCTGTCTGGATTGATGTATGTGTCAGTGTGAGCCTTGTGATTTTTGATAATAGTGCTCAAGTTCTGAGTTCTTATTTCAATGGTCTCAAGACAAGGCAGCCCTTGCAAACCCAACTGCTTCCAATACAAGAAAACTTTGACCTCAGGGAATGTCAGAGTCCCGTGAACTGGGAACTAGTCACTATTAAATATCTAGTAGTTTTGTTTTTGCTCCTCTACTGTAGACATGTCTAAGAGTCATCAACATGAAGCACAAAATGTTCATAGTGCCTCGGTTTGTTCTAAGGTAAAAATTGCTATATCGTTCTATCTGTCACAAGCTTGTCAACAAGAAAGTACCTCGAAAGAACAGGAACAAAACGAAAAATTAAATGTGATATGAGCTTTTAGATAAACTAGGAACACTAATTACACTCGAAAATATCTGCCTATGAGAGTCTTGATTGAAGGCAGAGGAGAAGGGGACGACAGAGGCTAAGATGGTTGGATGGCATCACTGATTCGATGGACATGAGTGTGAGCAAGCCCCTGGAGTTGGTGATGGACACGGAAGCCCAGCGTCCTGCAGGCCACGGGGTCCCAAAGAGTCAGACACGACTGAGCCACTGAACTGAACTGAACATACAATCGTTTCTCCAGGTGTTTTGGTTACCCGAGTTTCTATCCTGTGCTAAACTAAGTGACGACAGTGTACTGAAGAGCTGGGTCATTTCCAAATAAATTAAAGTTCTGAAACATTCACGCCTTGAAAGGACCTCCCTTTTACACAGAAACAAAAGAGATTTTTGACTATCCAATAAGAGTGTCTGGCACCATCCTGACATGTGAAACGTAAGAAAGCAATTTTTTTGTTTGGTTTGGTTCTGATCTTGGGGGTGTGTGTGTGTGTGTGTGTGTGTGCGCGTGGGGGAGGGGAGGGGCGCTACTATCACTGATAGGTATGTTCACCAATCTGTCGAATGCCAATATAAAAGTCAGTTCTTGGTTGCTGAAGGGAAATGTATGACTTGGTATTAAAAGAAGGTATGTGGCATGAAATCGCATTTTCTGAAGGAAAACGACGTCGTTCTTTCTTCCAGGTGGCAGTTTCAGGATGGGAGAAGCAAAGGAATGGGTACAGAATGGGATAAGGAGGTTGTAGGGAAAGTGGACCCCCAGAAAAGAGTGTTGTGCCTAGCACAAGGTTTCTTGAGAGGTTGAACTGCCTTTGCTAATGGATTTTAAGTTTCTTTACCTCTTCCGTGATCTCTTCTAGGTTGACCTAGAACAGAAATCTCTTGTTAGCTTTGGCTAAGTGGAGAAGTATTGCTTCACGGTGACTTGTGTGATCCTACCTGACTGTTCTAAACCCTTTTGATATCTATGCACTGCTGCTGCTGCTGCTGCTGCTGCTGCTGCTGCGAAGTCGTTTCAGTCGTGTCCGAGTCTGTGTGACCCCATGGACGGCAGCCCACCAGGCCCCGCAGTCCCTGGGGTTCTCCAGGCAAGAACACTGGAGTGGGTTGCCATGTCCTCCTCCAATGCATGAAAGTGAAATGTGAAAGTGAAGTCGCTCAGTCGTGCCCGACTCTGAGCGACCCCATGGACTGCAGCCTACCAGGCTCTTCCGTCCATGAGATTTTCCAGGCAAGAGTACTGGAGTGGGGTGCCATTGCCTTCTCCCATGTCTATTCACAAGCCTGCCTAAATCATTGACTTCTAGCCACCTTTGGGATGCCAATGACCACCCACACTTACCAGGCCGCAGAGGAGAGAAAACACTTACCACAGGAGGTCCGGGTAAGGAACAAGGAACTAACAAGCTCCCACCAACCAGGATTCTGCAGAGGTCAACAAGAGGTCAGCAAGAGATGGGAGACTGCAGTCCAGAGGTCCTAGCAACTTCCAGCGAGCAGCAAAGACCCAGCATAGTCAAAACGAATTCAATGTTACCAAAAACAAATAAATAAACGGACAGAAGTTCTTGGAACACATGACTGAGGTTAGGGGTGAGGCAGTACATGTATGTGCCAGGATACTCTTAAAGTATACTGTTAACATAGATGAGGAGAACAAGGTAGGAGGAAAACTTACTGTTTGGTTCAGGTCGCTTCTGAGCCTTTTGGGGGAACCGACCTGAAGCCAGAGTCTAGCCGAAATACACAGGCTTTGAACATCGCTGAAGACCAACATTTCCTAAGGAAAAAACGCATTGCTTAGCTCAAGGTTTGTCTGGGAAATTCTTACACATCAGGAGATGGCTCCGAGGTGGATTTCTACAAAGAACATCCATGCAAAGGACAAGCCTGCACAGCTCTGTGCACATCTGCCCCCTCCCCCCCTCACAGCCAGCAGCATTTCCAAGTGACCTCCTAAGGCCTTCGCCAAACTACAGGGGCACCTCTGGGCTTCCTGTTTCCCTCATTTTTCGGAATCTTTTCTTAAAAAAAAGAAAAACAAAAAACAAATTAAAAAAAAAAAAAAAAAACCCGCACATTTCTTCGTACAGTGCCACAGTGGAAGGAACACAGGCCTTCAATATTAAGACCTAAATTTGCAAAAAACTTGGAGCTTGGTTTTTTGTTTTGTTTTGTTTGAATCAAACCACCACATCATTTAAAATTTTTACACGTTCTAATTATTCGGTTCCAAAACACCAAACTTGTCCTGCACACGGTCCCCATGGAAAGGCCCCCTCAGCAGGACAGCCACAGATGCTGCCATGAAAGGGCAGCAGGGTGCCCTCCTCCCTTGTTTGCTGCCTGGGCGGCCACCGGGTTTTGAAACCCATGCACCCTACTAAGTTTCTAGGGTGCAATTCGTGGACCCTTCCCTTTCCCATCCCAGCAGGTGGTCAAGGGCCCGCTGGCCTCCAAAGTGCCAGAAGCAGGGCTGGGCCAGCCGGCCAGAGTTCAGGGTTCTGGCCCTTGGACTTGCAGCGGACACTAGGCTGCTTGGGAAAACCGCGCGGCTCTGACCTTTCAGCAAAGGGGTGGAGCGGTCAAGGCCTTGAGCCCAAAGGCGAGGCCTTTCTGCGACCGCCAGGTTGTGCCAACAGAGGGCGGACTACGTGGTTCCCTGCTCCACGCAGTCCCAGTTCCCTGACCTGTGGTCCGCACCCTCCGCCGCGCCCACTGGATGCCGACCCTTGGGGACCCAGGAGCGCACGCAGTGGGCGTTCCCAGCCGCCACGGCGACCCCGAGAGGACAACGGGGAAGCCCTCCCCACCCCCGCCAGGAGCCGACCGCCGCCCCGCGCCGCCCCGCCCCTGCCATGCTCCCGGTGCCTTCCCAGCCGCAGTGGGGATCCCCGGAGCACAACTGGGACCGCCCCCCATCCCCGCCACGACCCGGTTCCCGACCCGCGCCGCCCGGCTTCGCCCCGCCCCGGGCGCGCTCCCGGCGCGCTGCCCACCTTCACCACGGGCTCCCGGTGAGCCCCGCCCCCACGCCCGGTTCCAGGAGAGCCTCTGGGACCTCGCTCCCGCCGCCCGGTGAAACGGGAGGACAATCCATCCAGCCCACAGAGGCAATCCAAGCTGTCTAGAATTCAGGGATCCAACGAGGGCTACGGAAAGGAAAGATGACCTGACCTAGGAGGGCCATGATATTCTATAGAACCGGACAAAGTTGGTTTCCAAGGAAACTTGATTCCTTGGAACCCGGAAAGCTGGTTCTTTTCATATGCAACTCCAAACCAGGAGCTCCTTCCCAAAGCCTGCCTGGCCGCCAGCCCCACCCCCACTCCCCAGAAAAAACGGCTCAAAGAAATCTTTTCCATCTCAGGCGGAAACCTGGAAGATGTCTTGTCTTGTCTGTCTGGATTGATGTATGTGTCAGTGTGAGCCTTGTGATTTTTGATAATAGTGCTCAAGTTCTGAGTTCTTATTTCAATGGTCTCAAGACAAGGCAGCCCTTGCAAACCCAACTGCTTCCAATACAAGAAAACTTTGACCTCAGGGAATGTCAGAGTCCCGTGAACTTGGAACTAGTCAATATGAAATATCTAGTAGTTTTGTTTTGCTCCTCTACTGTAGACATGTCTAAGAGTCATCAACATGAAGCACAAAATGTTCATAGTGCCTCGGTTGGTTCTAAGGTAAAAATTGCTATATCGTTCTATCTGTCACAAGCTTGTCAACAAGAAAGTACCTCGAAAGAACAGGAACAAAACGAAAAATTAAATGTGATATGAGCTTTTAGATAAACTAGGAACACTAATTACACTCGAAAATATCTGCCTATGAGAGTCTTGATTGAAGGCAGAGGAGAAGGGGACGACAGAGGCTAAGATGGTTGGATGGCATCACTGATTCGATGGACATGAGTGTGAGCAAGCCCCTGGAGTTGGTGATGGACACGGAAGCCCAGCGTCCTGCAGGCCACGGGGTCCCAAAGAGTCAGACACGACTGAGCCACTGAACTGAACTGAACATACAATCGTTTCTCCAGGTGTTTTGGTTACCCGAGTTTCTATCCTGTGCTAAACTAAGTGACGACAGTGTACTGAAGAGCTGGGTCATTTCCAAATAAATTCAAGTTCTGAAACATTCACGCCTTGAAAGGACCTCCCTTTTACACAGAAACAAAAGAGATTTTTGACTATCCAATAAGAGTGTCTGGCACCATCCTGACATGTGAAACGTAAGAAAGCAATTTTTTTTGTTTGGTTTGGTTCTGATCTTGGGGTGTGTGTGTGTGTGTGTGTGTGTGCGTGCGTGCGTGCGTGCGTGCGGGGGAGGGGAGGGGAGGGGCGCTACTATCACTGATAGGTATGTTCACCAATCTGTCGAATGCCAATATAAAAGTCAGTTCTTGGTTGCTGAAGGGAAATGTATGACTTGGTATTAAAAGAAGGTATGTGGCATGAACTCGCATTTTCTGAAGGAAAACGACGTCGTTCTTTCTTCCAGGTGGCAGTTTCAGGATGGGAGAAGCAAAGGAATGGGTACAGAATGGGATAAGGAGGTTGTAGGGAAAGTGGACCCCCAGAAAAGAGTGTTGTGCCTAGCACAAGGTTTCTTGAGAGGTTGAACTGCCTTTGCTAATGGATTTTAAGTTTCTTTACCTCTTCCGTGATCTCTTCTAGGTTGACCTAGAACAGAAATCTCTTGTTAGCTTTGGCTAAGTGGAGAAGTATTGCTTCACGGTGACTTGTGTGATCCTACCTGACTGTTCTAAACCCTTTTGATATCTATGCACTGCTGCTGCTGCTGCTGCTGCTGCTGCTGCGAAGTCGTTTCAGTCGTGTCCGAGTCTGTGTGACCCCATGGACGGCAGCCCACCAGGCCCCGCAGTCCCTGGGGTTCTCCAGGCAAGAACACTGGAGTGGGTTGCCATGTCCTCCTCCAATGCATGAAAGTGAAATGTGAAAGTGAAGTCGCTCAGTCGTGCCCGACTCTGAGCGACCCCATGGACTGCAGCCTACCAGGCTCTTCCGTCCATGAGATTTTCCAGGCAAGAGTACTGGAGTGGGGTGCCATTGCCTTCTCCCATGTCTATTCACAAGCCTGCCTAAATCATTGACTTCTAGCCACCTTTGGGATGCCAATGACCACCCACACTTACCAGGCCGCAGAGGAGAGAAAACACTTACCACAGGAGGTCCGGGTAAGGAACAAGGAACTAACAAGCTCCCACCAACCAGGATTCTGCAGAGGTCAACAAGAGGTCAGCAAGAGATGGGAGACTGCAGTCCAGAGGTCCTAGCAACTTCCAGCGAGCAGCAAAGACCCAGCATAGTCAAAACGAATTCAATGTTACCAAAAACAAATAAATAAACGGACAGAAGTTCTTGGAACACATGACTGAGGTTAGGGGTGAGGCAGTACATGTATGTGCCAGGATACTCTTAAAGTATACTGTTAACATAGATGAGGAGAACAAGGTAGGAGGAAAACTTACTGTTTGGTTCAGGTCGCTTCTGAGCCTTTTGGGGGAACCGACCTGAAGCCAGAGTCTAGCCGAAATACACAGGCTTTGAACATCGCTGAAGACCAACATTTCCTAAGGAAAAAACGCATTGCTTAGCTCAAGGTTTGTCTGGGAAATTCTTACACATCAGGAGATGGCTCCGAGGTGGATTTCTACAAAGAACATCCATGCAAAGGACAAGCCTGCACAGCTCTGTGCACATCTGCCCCCTCCCCCCCTCACAGCCAGCAGCATTTCCAAGTGACCTCCTAAGGCCTTCGCCAAACTACAGGGGCACCTCTGGGCTTCCTGTTTCCCTCATTTTTCGGAATCTTTTCTTAAAAAAAAGAAAAACAAAAAACAAATTAAAAAAAAAAAAAAAACCCGCACATTTCTTCGTACAATGCCACAGTGGAAGGAACACAGGCCTTCAATATTAAGACCTAAATTTGCAAAAAACTTGGAGCTTGGTTTTTTGTTTTGTTTTGTTTGAATCAAACCACCACATCATTTAAAATTTTTACACGTTCTAATTATTCGGTTCCCAAACACCAAACTTGTACTGCACACGGTCCCCATGGAAAGGCCCCCTCAGCAGGACAGCCACAGATGCTGCCATGAAAGGGCAGCAGGGTGCCCTCCTCCCTTGTTTGCTGCCTGGGCGGCCACCGGGTTTTGAAACCCATGCACCCTACTAAGTTTCTAGGGTGCAATTCGTGGACCCTTCCCTTTCCCATCCCAGCAGGTGGTCAAGGGCCCGCTGGCCTCCAAAGTGCCAGAAGCAGGGCTGGGCCAGCCGGCCAGAGTTCAGGGTTCTGGCCCTTGGACTTGCAGCGGACACTAGGCTGCTTGGGAAAACCGCGCGGCTCTGACCTTTCAGCAAAGGGGTGGAGCGGTCAAGGCCTTGAGCCCAAAGGCGAGGCCTTTCTGCGACCGCCAGGTTGTGCCAACAGAGGGCGGACTACGTGGTTCCCTGCTCCACGCAGTCCCAGTTCCCTGACCTGTGGTCCGCACCCCTCCGCCGCGCCCACTGGATGCCGATCCTTGGGGACCCAGGAGCGCACGCAGTGGGCGTTCCCAGCCGCCACGGCGACCCCCGAGAGGACAACGGGGAAGCCCTCCCCCACCCCCGCCAGGAGCCGCCCCCCGCCCCGCGCCGCCCCGCCCCTGCCATGCTCCCGGTGCCTTCCCAGCCGCAGTGGGGATCCCCGGAGCACAACTGGGACCGCCCCCATCCCCGCCACGACCCGGTTCCCGACCCGCGCCGCCCGGCTTCGCCCCGCCCCGGGCGCGCTCCCGGCGCGCTGCCCACCTTCACCACGGGCTCCCGGTGAGCCCCGCCCCCACGCCCGGTTCCAGGAGAGCCTCTGGGACCTCGCTCCCGCCGCCCGGTGAAACGGGAGGACAATCCATCCAGCCCACAGAGGCAATCCAAGCTGTCTAGAATTCAGGGATCCAACGAGGGCTACGGAAAGGAAAGATGACCTGACCTAGGAGGGCCATGATATTCTATAGAACCGGACAAAGTTGGTTTCCAAGGAAACTTGATTCCTTGGAACCCGGAAAGCTGGTTCTTTTCATATGCAACTCCAAACCAGGAGCTCCTTCCCAAAGCCTGCCTGGCCGCCAGCCCCACCCCCACTCCCCAGAAAAAACGGCTCAAAGAAATCTTTTCCATCTCACGCGGAAAACTGGAAGATGTCTTGTCTTGTCTGTCTGGATTGATGTATGTGTCAGTGTGAGCCTTGTGATTTTTGATAATAGTGCTCAAGTTCTGAGTTCTTATTTCAATGGTCTCAAGACAAGGCAGCCCTTGCAAACCCAACTGCTTCCAATACAAGAAAACTTTGACCTCAGGGAATGTCAGAGTCCCGTGAACTGGGAACTAGTCACTATTAAACATCTAGTAGTTTTGTTTTTGCTCCTCTACTGTAGACATGTCTAAGAGTCATCAACATGAAGCACAAAATGTTCATAGTGCCTCGGTTTGTTCTAAGGTAAAAATTGCTATATCGTTCTATCTGTCACAAGCTTGTCAACAAGAAAGTACCTCGAAAGAACAGGAACAAAACGAAAAATTAAATGTGATATGAGCTTTTAGATAAACTATGAACACTAATTACACTCGAAAATATCTGCCTATGAGAGTCTTGATTGAAGGCAGAGGAGAAGGGGACGACAGAGGCTAAGATGGTTGGATGGCATCACTGATTCGATGGACATGAGTGTGAGCAAGCCCCTGGAGTTGGTGATGGACACGGAAGCCCAGCGTCCTGCAGGCCACGGGGTCCCAAAGAGTCAGACACGACTGAGCCACTGAACTGAACTGAACATACAATCGTTTCTCCAGGTGTTTTGGTTACCCGAGTTTCTATCCTGTGCTAAACTAAGTGACGACAGTGTACTGAAGAGCTGGGTCATTTCCAAATAAATTCAAGTTCTGAAACATTCACGCCTTGAAAGGACCTCCCTTTTACACAGAAACAAAAGAGATTTTTGACTATCCAATAAGAGTGTCTGGCACCATCCTGACATGTGAAACGTAAGAAAGCAATTTTTTTTGTCTGGTTTGGTTCTGATCTTGGGTGTGTGTGTGTGTGTGTGTGTGTGTGTGTGTGTGTGTGTGCGTGCGTGCGTGCGGGGGAGGGGAGGGGCGCTACTATCACTGATAGGTATGTTCACCAATCTGTCGAATGCCAATATAAAAGTCAGTTCTTGGTTGCTGAAGGGAAATGTATGACTTGGTATTAAAAGAAGGTATGTGGCATGAAATCGCATTTTCTGAAGGAAAACGACGTCGTTCTTTCTTCCAGGTGGCAGTTTCAGGATGGGAGAAGCAAAGGAATGGGTACAGAATGGGATAAGGAGGTTGTAGGGAAAGTGGACCCCCAGAAAAGAGTGTTGTGCCTAGCACAAGGTTTCTTGAGAGGTTGAACTGCCTTTGCTAATGGATTTTAAGTTTCTTTACCTCTTCCGTGATCTCTTCTAGGTTGACCTAGAACAGAAATCTCTTGTTAGCTTTGGCTAAGTGGAGAAGTATTGCTTCACGGTGACTTGTGTGATCCTACCTGACTGTTCTAAACCCTTTTGATATCTATGCACTGCTGCTGCTGCTGCTGCTGCTGCTGCTGCTGCGAAGTCGTTTCAGTCGTGTCCGAGTCTGTGTGACCCCATGGACGGCAGCCCACCAGGCCCCGCAGTCCCTGGGGTTCTCCAGGCAAGAACACTGGAGTGGGTTGCCATGTCCTCCTCCAATGCATGAAAGTGAAATGTGAAAGTGAAGTCGCTCAGTCGTGCCCGACTCTGAGCGACCCCATGGACTGCAGCCTACCAGGCTCTTCCGTCCATGAGATTTTCCAGGCAAGAGTACTGGAGTGGGGTGCCATTGCCTTCTCCCATGTCTATTCACAAGCCTGCCTAAATCATTGACTTCTAGCCACCTTTGGGATGCCAATGACCACCCACACTTACCAGGCCGCAGAGGAGAGAAAACACTTACCACAGGAGGTCCGGGTAAGGAACAAGGAACTAACAAGCTCCCACCAACCAGGATTCTGCAGAGGTCAACAAGAGGTCAGCAAGAGATGGGAGACTGCAGTCCAGAGGTCCTAGCAACTTCCAGCGAGCAGCAAAGACCCAGCATAGTCAAAACGAATTCAATGTTACCAAAAACAAATAAATAAACGGACAGAAGTTCTTGGAACACATGACTGAGGTTAGGGGTGAGGCAGTACATGTATGTGCCAGGATACTCTTAAAGTATACTCTTAACATAGATGAGGAGAACAAGGTAGGAGGAAAACTTACTGTTTGGTTCAGGTCGCTTCGGAGCCTTTTGGGGGAACCGACCTGAAGCCAGAGTCTAGCCGAAATACACAGGCTTTGAACATCGCTGAAGACCAACATTTCCTAAGGAAAAAACGCATTGCTTAGCTCAAGGTTTGTCTGGGAAATTCTTACACATCAGGAGATGGCTCCGAGGTGGATTTCTACAAAGAACATCCATGCAAAGGACAAGCCTGCACAGCTCTGTGCACATCTGCCCCCTCCCCCTCACAGCCAGCAGCATTTCCAAGTGACCTCCTAAGGCCTTCGCCAAACTACAGGGGCACCTCTGGGCTTCCTGTTTCCCTCATTTTTCGGAATCTTTTCTAAAAAAAATAAAAACAAAAAAAAAATTAAAAAAAAAAAAAAAAAAAAACCCGCACATTTCTTCGTACAGTGCCACAGTGGAAGGAAAACAGGCCTTCAATATTAAGACCTAAATTTGCAAAAAACTTGGAGCTTGGTTTTTTGTTTTGTTTTGTTTTGTTTGAATCAAACCACCACATCATTTAAAATTTTTACACGTTCTAATTATTCGGTTCCAAAACACCAAACTTGTCCTGCACACGGTCCCCATGGAAAGGCCCCCTCAGCAGGACAGCCACAGATGCTGCCATGAAAGGGCAGCAGGGTGCCCTCCTCCCTTGTTTGCTGCCTGGGCGGCCACCGGGTTTTGAAACCCATGCACCCTACTAAGTTTCTAGGGTGCAATTCGTGGACCCTTCCCTTTCCCATCCCAGCAGGTGGTCAAGGGCCCGCTGGCCTCCAAAGTGCCAGAAGCAGGGCTGGGCCAGCCGGCCAGAGTTCAGGGTTCTGGCCCTTGGACTTGCAGCGGACACTAGGCTGCTTGGGAAAACCGCGCGGCTCTGACCTTTCAGCAAAGGGGTGGAGCGGTAAAGGCCTTGAGCCCAAAGGCGAGGCCTTTCTGCGACCGTCAGGTTGTGCCAACAGAGGGCGGACTACGTGGTTCCCTGCTCCACGCAGTCCCAGTTCCCTGACCTGTGGTCCGCACCCCTCCGCCGCGCCCACTGGATGCCGACCCTTGGGGACCCAGGAGCGCACGCAGTGGGCGTTCCCAGCCGCCACGGCGACCCCCGAGAGGACAACGGGGAAGCCCTCCCCCACCCCCGCCAGGAGCCGACCCCCGCCCCGCGCCGCCCCGCCCCTGCCATGCTCCCGGTGCCTTCCCAGCCGCAGTGGGGATCCCCGGAGCGGAGCACAACTGGGACCGCCCCCCATCCCCGCCACGACCCGGTTCCCGACCCGCGCCGCCCGGCTTCGCCCCGCCCCGGGCGCGCTCCCGGCGCGCTGCCCACCTTCACCACGGGCTCCCGGTGAGCCCCGCCCCCACGCCCGGTTCCAGGAGAGCCTCTGGGACCTCGCTCCCGCCGCCCGGTGAAACGGGAGGACAATCCATCCAGCCCACAGAGGCTATCCAAGCTGTCTAGAATTCACGGATCCAACGAGGGCTATGGAAAGGAAAGATGACCTGACCTAGGAGGGCCATGATATTCTATAGAACCGGACAAAGTTGGTTTCCAAGGAAACTTGATTCCTTGGAACCCGGAAAGCTGGTTCTTTTCATATGCAATTCCAAACCTGGAGCTCCTTCCCAAAGCCTGCCTGGCCGCCAGCCCCACCCCCACTCCCCAGAAAAAACGGCTCAAAGAAATCTTTTCCATCTCACGCGGAAAACTGGAAGATGTCTTGTCTTGTCTGTCTGGATTGATGTATGTGTCAGTGTGAGCCTTGTGATTTTTGATAATAGTGCTCAAGTTCTGAGTTCTTATTTCAATGGTCTCAAGACAAGGCAGCCCTTGCAAACCCAACTGCTTCCAATACAAGAAAACTTTGACCTCAGGGAATGTCAGAGTCCCGTGAACTGGGAACTAGTCACTATTAAACATCTAGTAGTTTTGTTTTTGCTCCTCTACTGTAGACATGTCTAAGAGTCATCAACATGAAGCACAAAATGTTCATAGTGCCTCGGTTTGTTCTAAGGTAAAAATTGCTATATCGTTCTATCTGTCACAAGCTTGTCAACAAGAAAGTACCTCGAAAGAACAGGAACAAAACGAAAAATTAAATGTGATATGAGCTTTTAGATAAACTATGAACACTAATTACACTCGAAAATATCTGCCTATGAGAGTCTTGATTGAAGGCAGAGGAGAAGGGGACGACAGAGGCTAAGATGGTTGGATGGCATCACTGATTCGATGGACATGAGTGTGAGCAAGCCCCTGGAGTTGGTGATGGACACGGAAGCCCAGCGTCCTGCAGGCCACGGGGTCCCAAAGAGTCAGACACGACTGAGCCACTGAACTGAACTGAACATACAATCGTTTCTCCAGGTGTTTTGGTTACCCGAGTTTCTATCCTGTGCTAAACTAAGTGACGACAGTGTACTGAAGAGCTGGGTCATTTCCAAATAAATTCAAGTTCTGAAACATTCACGCCTTGAAAGGACCTCCCTTTTACACAGAAACAAAAGAGATTTTTGACTATCCAATAAGAGTGTCTGGCACCATCCTGACATGTGAAACGTAAGAAAGCAATTTTTTTTGTCTGGTTTGGTTCTGATCTTGGGTGTGTGTGTGTGTGTGTGTGTGTGTGTGTGTGTGTGCGCGTGCGTGCGTGCGTGCGGGGGAGGGGAGGGGCGCTACTATCACTGATAGGTATGTTCACCAATCTGTCGAATGCCAATATAAAAGTCAGTTCTTGGTTGCTGAAGGGAAATGTATGACTTGGTATTAAAAGAAGGTATGTGGCATGAAATCGCATTTTCTGAAGGAAAACGACGTCGTTCTTTCTTCCAGGTGGCAGTTTCAGGATGGGAGAAGCAAAGGAATGGGTACAGAATGGGATAAGGAGGTTGTAGGGAAAGTGGACCCCCAGAAAAGAGTGTTGTGCCTAGCACAAGGTTTCTTGAGAGGTTGAACTGCCTTTGCTAATGGATTTTAAGTTTCTTTACCTCTTCCGTGATCTCTTCTAGGTTGACCTAGAACAGAAATCTCTTGTTAGCTTTGGCTAAGTGGAGAAGTATTGCTTCACGGTGACTTGTGTGATCCTACCTGACTGTTCTAAACCCTTTTGATATCTATGCACTGCTGCTGCTGCTGCTGCTGCTGCTGCTGCTGCGAAGTCGTTTCAGTCGTGTCCGAGTCTGTGTGACCCCATGGACGGCAGCCCACCAGGCCCCGCAGTCCCTGGGGTTCTCCAGGCAAGAACACTGGAGTGGGTTGCCATGTCCTCCTCCAATGCATGAAAGTGAAATGTGAAAGTGAAGTCGCTCAGTCGTGCCCGACTCTGAGCGACCCCATGGACTGCAGCCTACCAGGCTCTTCCGTCCATGAGATTTTCCAGGCAAGAGTACTGGAGTGGGGTGCCATTGCCTTCTCCCATATCTATTCACAAGCCTGCCTAAATCATTGACTTCTAGCCACCTTTGGGATGCCAATGCCCACCCACCCTTACCAGGCCGCAGAGGAGAGAAAACACTTACCACAGGAGGTCCGGGTAAGGAACAAGGAACTAACAAGCTCCCACCAACCAGGATTCTGCAGAGGTCAACAAGAGGTCAGCAAGAGATGGGAGACTGCAGTCCAGAGGTCCTAGCAACTTCCAGCGAGCAGCAAAGACCCAGCATAGTCAAAACGAATTCAATGTTACCAAAAACAAATAAATAAACGGACAGAAGTTCTTGGAACACATGACTGAGGTTAGGGGTGAGGCAGTACATGTATGTGCCAGGATACTCTTAAAGTATACTCTTAACGTAGATGAGGAGAACAAGGTAGGAGGAAAACTTACTGTTTGGTTCAGGTCGCTTCGGAGCCTTTTGGGGGAACCGACCTGAAGCCAGAGTCTAGCCGAAATACACAGGCTTTGAACATCGCTGAAGACCAACATTTCCTAAGGAAAAAACGCATTGCTTAGCTCAAGGTTTGTCTGGGAAATTCTTACACATCAGGAGATGGCTCCGAGGTGGATTTCTACAAAGAACATCCATGCAAAGGACAAGCCTGCACAGCTCTGTGCACATCTGCCCCCTCCCCCCCTCACAGCCAGCAGCATTTCCAAGTGACCTCCTAAGGCCTTCGCCAAACTACAGGGGCACCTCTGGGCTTCCTGTTTCCCTCATTTTTCGGAATCTTTTATAAAAAAAAAAAAAACAAAAAACAAATTAAAAAAAAAAAAAACAACCCGCACATTTCTTCGTACAATGCCACAGTGGAAGGAACACAGGCCTTCAATATTAAGACCTAAATTTGCAAAAAACTTGGAGCTTGGTTTTTTGTTTTGTTTTGTTTTGTTTTGTTTTGTTTGAATCAAACCACCACATCATTTAAAATTTTTACACGTTCTAATTATTCGGTTCCAAAACACCAAACTTGTCCTGCACACGGTCCCCATGGAAAGGCCCCCTCAGCAGGACAGCCACAGATGCTGCCATGAAAGGGCAGCAGGGTGCCCTCCTCCCTTGTTTGCTGCCTGGGCGGCCACCGGGTTTTGAAACCCATGCACCCTACTAAGTTTCTAGGGTGCAACGTGGACCCTTCCCTTTCCCATCCCAGCAGGTGGTCAAGGGCCCGCTGGCCTCCAAAGTGCCAGAAGCAGGGCTGGGCCAGCCGGCCAGAGTTCAGGGTTCTGGCCCTTGGACTTGCAGCGGACACTAGGCTGCTTGGGAAAACCGCGCGGCTCTGACCTTTCAGCAAAGGGGTGGAGCGGTCAAGGCCTTGAGCCCAAAGGCGAGGCCCTTCTGCGACCGTCAGGTTGTGCCAACAGAGGGCGGACTACGTGGTTCCCTGCTCCACGCAGTCCCAGTTCCCTGACCTGTGGTCCGCACCCCTCCGCCGCGCCCACTGGATGCCGACCCTTGGGGACCCAGGAGCGCACGCAGTGGGCGTTCCCAGCCGCCACGGCGACCCCCGAGAGGACAACGGGGAAGCCCTCCCCCACCCCCGCCAGGAGCCGCCCCCCGCCCCGCGCCGCCCCGCCCCTGCCATGCTCCCGGTGCCTTCCCAGCCGCAGTGGGGATCCCCGGAGCACAACTGGGACCGCCCCCCATCCCCGCCACGACCCGGTTCCCGACCCGCGCCGCCCGGCTTCGCCCCGCCCCGGGCGCGCTCCCGCGCGCTGCCCACCTTCACCACGGGCTCCCGGTGAGCCCCGCCCCCACGCCCGGTTCCAGGAGAGCCTCTGGGACCTCGCTCCCGCCGCCCGGTGAAACGGGAGGACAATCCATCCAGCCCACAGAGGCAATCCAAGCTGTCTAGAATTCAGGGATCCAACGAGGGCTACGGAAAGGAAAGATGACCTGACCTAGGAGGGCCATGATATTCTATAGAACCGGACAAAGTTGGTTGCCAAGGAAACTTGATTCCTTGGAACCCGGAAAGCTGGTTCTTTTCATATGCAATTCCAAACCAGGAGCTCCTTCCCAAAGCCTGCCTGGCCGCCAGCCCCACCCCCACTCCCCAGAAAAAACGGCTCAAAGAAATCTTTTCCATCTCACGCGGAAAACTGGAAGATGTCTTGTCTTGTCTGTCTGGATTGATGTATGTGTCAGTGTGAGCCTTGTGATTTTTGATAATAGTGCTCAAGTTCTGAGTTCTTATTTCAATGGTCTCAAGACAAGGCAGCCCTTGCAAACCCAACTGCTTCCAATACAAGAAAACTTTGACCTCAGGGAATGTCAGAGTCCCGTGAACTGGGAACTAGTCACTATTAAACATCTAGTAGTTTTGTTTTTGCTCCTCTACTGTAGACATGTCTAAGAGTCATCAACATGAAGCACAAAATGTTCATAGTGCCTCGGTTTGTTCTAAGGTAAAAATTGCTATATCGTTCTATCTGTCACAAGCTTGTCAACAAGAAAGTACCTCGAAAGAACAGGAACAAAACGAAAAATTAAATGTGATATGAGCTTTTAGATAAACTATGAACACTAATTACACTCGAAAATATCTGCCTATGAGAGTCTTGATTGAAGGCAGAGGAGAAGGGGACGACAGAGGCTAAGATGGCTGGATGGCATCACTGATTCGATGGACATGAGTTTGAGCAAGCCCCTGGAGTTGGTGATGGACACGGAAGCCCAGCGTCCTGCAGGCCACGGGGTCCCAAAGAGTCAGACACGACTGAGCCACTGAACTGAACTGAACATACAATCGTTTCTCCAGGTGTTTTGGTTACCCGAGTTTCTATCCTGTGCTAAACTAAGTGACGACAGTGTACTGAAGAGCTGGGTCATTTCCAAATAAATTAAAGTTCTGAAACATTCACGCCTTGAAAGGACCTCCCTTTTACACAGAAACAAAAGAGATTTTTGACTATCCAATAAGAGTGTCTGGCACCATCCTGACATGTGAAACGTAAGAAAGCAATTTTTTTTGTTTGGTTTGGTTCTGATCTTGGGTGTGTGTGTGTGTGTGTGTGTGTGTGTGTGTGTGTGTGTGCGTGCGTGCTTGCGGGGGAGGGGAGGGGCGCTACTATCACTGATAGGTATGTTCACCAATCTGTCGAATGCCAATATAAAAGTCAGTTCTTGGTTGCTGAAGGGAAATGTATGACTTGGTATTAAAAGAAGGTATGTGGCATGAAATCGCGTTTTCTGAAGGAAAACGACGTCGTTCTTTCTTCCAGGTGGCAGTTTCAGGATGGGAGAAGCAAAGGAATGGGTACAGAATGGGATCAGGAGGTTGTAGGGAAAGTGGACCCCCAGAAAAGAGTGTTGTGCCTAGCACAAGGTTTCTTGAGAGGTTGAACTGCCTTTGCTAATGGATTTTAAGTTTCTTTACCTCTTCCGTGATCTCTTCTAGGTTGACCTAGAACAGAAATCTTTTGTTAGCTTTGGCTAAGTGGAGAAGTATTGCTTCACGGTGACTTGTGTGATCCTACCTGACTGTTCTAAACCCTTTTGATATCTATGCACTGCTGCTGCTGCTGCTGCTGCGAAGTCGTTTCAGTCGTGTCCGAGTCTGTGTGACCCCATGGACGGCAGCCCACCAGGCCCCGCAGTCCCTGGGGTTCTCCAGGCAAGAACACTGGAGTGGGTTGCCATGTCCTCCTCCAATGCATGAAAGTGAAATGTGAAAGTGAAGTCGCTCAGTCGTGCCCGACTCTGAGCGACCCCATGGACTGCAGCCTACCAGGCTCTTCCGTCCATGAGATTTTCCAGGCAAGAGTACTGGAGTGGGGTGCCATTGCCTTCTCCCATATCTATTCACAAGCCTGCCTAAATCATTGACTTCTAGCCACCTTTGGGATGCCAATGCCCACCCACCCTTACCAGGCCGCAGAGGAGAGAAAACACTTACCACAGGAGGTCCGGGTAAGGAACAAGGAACTAACAAGCTCCCACCAACCAGGATTCTGCAGAGGTCAACAAGAGGTCAGCAAGAGATGGGAGACTGCAGTCCAGAGGTCCTAGCAACTTCCAGCGAGCAGCAAAGACCCAGCATAGTCAAAACGAATTCAATGTTACCAAAAACAAATAAATAAACGGACAGAAGTTCTTGGAACACATGACTGAGGTTAGGGGTGAGGCAGTACATGTATGTGCCAGGATACTCTTAAAGTATACTCTTCACGTAGATGAGGAGAACAAGGTAGGAGGAAAACTTACTGTTTGGTTCAGGTCGCTTCGGAGCCTTTTGGGGGAACCGACCTGCAGCCAGAGTCTAGCGGAAATACACAGGCTTTGAACATCGCTGAAGACCAACATTTCCTAAGGAAAAAACGCATTGCTTAGCTCAAGGTTTGTCTGGGAAATTCTTACACATCAGGAGATGGCTCCGAGGTGGATTTCTACAAAGAACATCCATGCAAAGGACAAGCCTGCACAGCTCTGTGCACATCTGCCCCCTCCCCCCTCACAGCCAGCAGCATTTCCAAGTGACCTCCTAAGGCCTTCGCCAAACTACAGGGGCACCTCTGGGCTTCCTGTTTCCCTCATTTTTCGGAATCTTTTCTAAAAAAAAAGAAAAACAAAAAACAAATTTAAAAAAAAAAAAAAAAAAAAACAACCCGCACATTTCTTCGTACAATGCCACAGTGGAAGGAACACAGGCCTTCAATATTAAGACCTAAATTTGCAAAAAACTTGGAGCTTGGTTTTTTGTTTTGTTTTGTTTTGTTTTGTTTTGTTTGAATCAAACCACCACATCATTTAAAATTTTTACACGTTCTAATTATTCGGTTCCCAAACACCAAACTTGTACTGCACACGGTCCCCATGGAAAGGCCCCCTCAGCAGGACAGCCACAGATGCTGCCATGAAAGGGCAGCAGGGTGCCCTCCTCCCTTGTTTGCTGCCTGGGCGGCCACCGGGTTTTGAAACCCATGCACCCTACTAAGTTTCTAGGGTGCAATTCGTGGACCCTTCCCTTTCCCATCCCAGCAGGTGGTCAAGGGCCCGCTGGCCTCCAAAGTGCCAGAAGCAGGGCTGGGCCAGCCGGCCAGAGTTCAGGGTTCTGGCCCTTGGACTTGCAGCGGACACTAGGCTGCTTGGGAAAACCGCGCGGCTCTGACCTTTCAGCAAAGGGGTGGAGCGGTCAAGGCCTTGAGCCCAAAGGCGAGGCCTTTCTGCGACCGCCAGGTTGTGTCAACAGAGGGCGGACTACGTGGTTCCCTGCTCCACGCAGTCCCAGTTCCCTGACCTGTGGTCCGCACCCCTCCGCCGCGCCCACTGGATGCCGACCCTTGGGGACCCAGGAGCGCACGCAGTGGGCGTTCCCAGCCGCCACGGCGACCCCCGAGAGGACAACGGGGAAGCCCTCCCCCACCCCCGCCAGGAGCCGACCCCCGCCCCGCGCCGCCCCGCCCCTGCCATGCTCCTGGTGCCTTCCCAGCCGCAGTGGGGATCCCCGGAGCACAACTGGGACCGCCCCCCATCCCCACCACGACCCGGTTCCCGACCCGCGCCGCCCGGCTTCGCCCCGCCCCGGGCGCGCTCCCGGCGCGCTGCCCACCTTCACCACGGGCTCCCGGTGAGCCCCGCCCCCACGCCCGGTTCCAGGAGAGCCTCTGGGACCTCGCTCCCGCCGCCCGGTGAAACGGGAGGACAATCCATCCAGCCCACAGAGGCAATCCAAGCTGTCTAGAATTCAGGGATCCAACGAGGGCTACGGAAAGGAAAGATGACCTGACCTAGGAGGGCCATGATATTCTATAGAACCGGACAAAGTTGGTTTCCAAGGAAACTTGATTCCTTGGAACCCGGAAAGCTGGTTCTTGTCATATGCAATTCCAAACCAGGAGCTCCTTCCCAAAGCCTGCCTGGCCGCCAGCCCCACCCCCCACTCCCCAGAAAAAACGGCTCAAAGAAATCTTTTCCATCTCACGCGGAAAACTGGAAGATGTCTTGTCTTGTCTGTCTGGATTGATGTATGTGTCAGTGTGAGCCTTGTGATTTTTGATAATAGTGCTCAAGTTCTGAGTTCTTATTTCAATGGTCTCAAGACAAGGCAGCCCTTGCAAACCCAACTGCTTCCAATACAAGAAAACTTTGACCTCAGGGAATGTCAGAGTCCCGTGAACTGGGAACTAGTCAATATGAAATATCTAGTAGTTTTGTTTTTGCTCCTCTACTGTAGACATGTCTAAGAGTCATCAACATGAAGCACAAAATGTTCATAGTGCCTCGGTTTGTTCTAAGGTAAAAATTGCTATATCGTTCTATCTGTCACAAGCTTGTCAACAAGAAAGTACCTCGAAAGAACAGGAACAAAACGAAAAATTAAATGTGATATGAGCTTTTAGATAAACTATGAACACTAATTACACTCGAAAATATCTGCCTATGAGAGTCTTGATTGAAGGCAGAGGAGAAGGGGACGACAGAGGCTAAGATGGTTGGATGGCATCACTGATTCGATGGACATGAGTTTGAGCAAGCCCCTGGAGTTGGTGATGGACACGGAAGCCCAGCGTCCTGCAGGCCACGGGGTCCCAAAGAGTCAGACACGACTGAGCCACTGAACTGAACTGAACATACAATCGTTTCTCCAGGTGTTTTGGTTACCCGAGTTTCTATCCTGTGCTAAACTAAGTGACGACAGTGTACTGAAGAGCTGGGTCATTTCCAAATAAATTCAAGTTCTGAAACATTCACGCCTTGAAAGGACCTCCCTTTTACACAGAAACAAAAGAGATTTTTGACTATCCAATAAGAGTGTCTGGCACCATCCTGACATGTGAAACGTAAGAAAGCAATTTTTTTTGTCTGGTTTGGTTCTGACGTGCGTGCGTGCGTGCGGGGGAGGGGCGCTACTATCACTGATAGGTATGTTCACCAATCTGTCGAATGCCAATATAAAAGTCAGTTCTTGGTTGCTGAAGGGAAATGTATGACTTGGTATTAAAAGAAGGTATGTGGCATGAAATCGCATTTTCTGAAGGAAAACGACGTCGTTCTTTCTTCCAGGTGGCAGTTTCAGGATGGGAGAAGCAAAGGAATGGGTACAGAATGGGATAAGGAGGTTGTAGGGAAAGTGGACCCCCAGAAAAGAGTGTTGTGCCTAGCACAAGGTTTCTTGAGAGGTTGAACTGCCTTTGCTAATGGATTTTAAGTTTCTTTACCTCTTCCGTGATCTCTTCTAGGTTGACCTAGAACAGAAATCTCTTGTTAGCTTTGGCTAAGTGGAGAAGTATTGCTTCACGGTGACTTGTGTGATCCTACCTGACTGTTCTAAACCCTTTTGATATCTATGCACTGCTGCTGCTGCTGCGAAGTCGTTTCAGTCGTGTCCGAGTCTGTGTGACCCCATGGACGGCAGCCTACCAGGCTCTTCCGTCCATGAGATTTTCCAGGCAAGAGTACTGGAGTGGGGTGCCATTGCCTTCTCCCATATCTATTCACAAGCCTGCCTAAATCATTGACTTCTAGCCACCTTTGGGATGCCAATGACCACCCACCCTTACCAGGCCGCAGAGGAGAGAAAACACTTACCACAGGAGGTCCGGGTAAGGAACAAGGAACTAACAAGCTCCCACCAACCAGGATTCTGCAGAGGTCAACAAGAGGTCAGCAAGAGATGGGAGACTGCAGTCCAGAGGTCCTAGCAACTTCCAGCGAGCAGCAAAGACCCAGCATAGTCAAAACGAATTCAATGTTACCAAAAACAAATAAATAAACGGACAGAAGTTCTTGGAACACATGACTGAGGTTAGGGGTGAGGCAGTACATGTATGTGCCAGGATACTCTTAAAGTATACTCTTAACATAGATGAGGAGAACAAGGTAGGAGGAAAACTTACTGTTTGGTTCAGGTCGCTTCGGAGCCTTTTGGGGGAACCGACCTGAAGCCAGAGTCTAGCCGAAATACACAGGCTTTGAACATCGCTGAAGACCAACATTTCCTAAGGAAAAAACGCATTGCTTAGCTCAAGGTTTGTCTGGGAAATTCTTACACATCAGGAGATGGCTCCGAGGTGGATTTCTACAAAGAACATCCATGCAAAGGACAAGCCTGCACAGCTCTGTGCACATCTGCCCCCTCCCCCTCACAGCCAGCAGCATTTCCAAGTGACCTCCTAAGGCCTTCGCCAAACTACAGGGGCACCTCTGGGCTTCCTGTTTCCCTCATTTTCGGAATCTTTTCTAAAAAAAAGAAAAACAAAAAACAAATTAAAAAAAAAAAATAAACCCGCACATTTCTTCGTACAATGCCACAGTGGAAGGAACACAGGCCTTCAATATTAAGACCTAAATTTGCAAAAAACTTGGAGCTTGGTTTTTTGTTTTGTTTTGTTTTGTTTTGTTTTGTTTGAATCAAACCACCACATCATTTAAAATTTTTACACGTTCTAATTATTCGGTTCCCAAACACCAAACTTGTCCTGCACACGGTCCCCATGGAAAGGCCCCCTCAGCAGGACAGCCACAGATGCTGCCATGAAAGGGCAGCAGGGTGCCCTCCTCCCTTGTTTTCTGCCTGGGCGGCCACCGGGTTTTGAAACCCATGCACCCTACTAAGTTTCTAGGGTGCAATTCGTGGACCCTTCCCTTTCCCATCGCAGCAGGTGGTCAAGGGCCCGCTGGCCTCCAAAGTGCCAGAAGCAGGGCTGGGCCAGCCGGCCAGAGTTCAGGGTTCTGGCCCTTGGACTTGCAGCGGACACTAGGCTGCTTGGGAAAACCGCGCGGCTCTGACCTTTCAGCAAAGGGGTGGAGCGGTCAAGGCCTTGAGCCCAAAGGCGAGGCCTTTCTGCGACCGCCAGGTTGTGCCAACAGAGGGCGGACTACGTGGTTCCCTGCTCCACGCAGTCCCAGTTCCCTGACCTGTGGTCCGCACCCCTCCGCCGCGCCCACTGGATGCTGACCCTTGGGGACCCAGGAGCGCAGGCAATGGGCGTTCCCAGCCGCCATGGCGACCCCCGAGAGGACAACGGGGAAGCCCTCCCCCACCCCCGCCAGGAGCCGACCCCCGCCCCGCGCCGCCCCGCCCCTGCCCTGCTCCCGGTGCCTTCCCAGCCGCAGTGGGGATCCCCGGAGCACAACTGGGACCGCCCCCCATCCCCGCCACGACCCGATTCCCGACCCGCGCCGCCCGGCTTCGCCCCGCCCCGGGCGCGCTCCCGGTGCGCGGCCCACCTTCACCATGGGCTCCCGGTGAGCCCCGCCCCCACGCCCGGTTCCAGGAGAGCCTCTGGGACCTCGCTCCCACCGCCCGGTGAAACGGGAGGACAATCCATCCAGCCCACAGAGGCAATCCAAGCTGTCTAGAATTCAGGGATCCAACGAGGGCTACGGAAAGGAAAGATGACCTGACCTAGGAGGGCCATGATATTCTATAGAACCGGACAAAGTTGGTTGCCAAGGAAACTTGATTCCTTGGAACCCGGAAAGCTGGTTCTTTTCATATGCAATTCCAAACCAGGAGCTCCTTCCCAAAGCCTGCCTGGCCGCCAGCCCCACCCCCACTCCCCAGAAAAAACGGCTCAAAGAAATCTTTTCCATCTCACGCGGAAACCTGGAAGATGTCTTGTCTTGTCTGTCTGGATTGATGTATGTGTCAGTGTGAGCCTTGTGATTTTTGATAATAGTGCTCAAGTTCTGAGTTCTTATTTCAATGGTCTCAAGACAAGGCAGCCCTTGCAAACCCAACTGCTTCCAATACAAGAAAACTTTGACCTCAGGGAATGTCAGAGTCCCGTGAACTGGGAACTAGTCAATATGAAATATCTAGTAGTTTTGTTTTTGCTCCTCTACTGTAGACATGTCTAAGAGTCATCAACATGAAGCACAAAATGTTCATAGTGCCTCGGTTGGTTCTAAGGTAAAAATTGCTATATCGTTCTATCTGTCACAAGCTTGTCAACAAGAAAGTACCTCGAAAGAACAGGAACAAAACGAAAAATTAAATGTGATATGAGCTTTTAGATAAACTAGGAACACTAATTACACTCGAAAATATCTGCCTATGAGAGTCTTGATTGAAGGCAGAGGAGAAGGGGACGACAGAGGCTAAGATGGTTGGATGGCATCACTGATTCGATGGACATGAGTTTGAGCAAGCCCCTGGAGTTGGTGATGGACACGGAAGCCCAGCGTCCTGCAGGCCACGGGGTCCCAAAGAGTCAGACACGACTGAGCCACTGAACTGAACTGAACATACAATCGTTTCTCCAGGTGTTTTGGTTACCCGAGTTTCTATCCTGTGCTAAACTAAGTGACGACAGTGTACTGAAGAGCTGGGTCATTTCCAAATAAATTCAAGTTCTGAAACATTCACGCCTTGAAAGGACCTCCCTTTTACACAGAAACAAAAGAGATTTTTGACTATCCAATAAGAGTGTCTGGCACCATCCTGACATGTGAAACGTAAGAAAGCAATTTTTTTTGTCTGGTTTGGTTCTGATCTTGGGTGTGTGTGTGTGTGTGTGTGTGTGTGTGTGTGCGTGCGTGCGGGGGGAGGGGAGGGGCGCTACTATCACTGATAGGTATGTTCACCAATCTGTCGAATGCCAATATAAAAGTCAGTTCTTGGTTGCTGAAGGGAAATGTATGACTTGGTATTAAAAGAAGGTATGTGGCATGAAATCGCATTTTCTGAAGGAAAACGACGTCGTTCTTTCTTCCAGGTGGCAGTTTCAGGATGGGAGAAGCAAAGGAATGGGTACAGAATGGGATAAGGAGGTTGTAGGGAAAGTGGACCCCCAGAAAAGAGTGTTGTGCCTAGCACAAGGTTTCTTGAGAGGTTGAACTGCCTTTGCTAATGGATTTTAAGTTTCTTTACCTCTTCCGTGATCTCTTCTAGGTTGACCTAGAACAGAAATCTCTTGTTAGCTTTGGCTAAGTGGAGAAGTATTGCTTCACGGTGACTTGTGTGATCCTACCTGACTGTTCTAAACCCTTTTGATATCTATGCACTGCTGCTGCTGCTGCTGCTGCTGCTGCTGCTGCTGCGAAGTCGTTTCAGTCGTGTCCGAGTCTGTGTGACCCCATGGACGGCAGCCCACCAGGCCCCGCAGTCCCTGGGGTTCTCCAGGCAAGAACACTGGAGTGGGTTGCCATGTCCTCCTCCAATGCATGAAAGTGAAATGTGAAAGTGAAGTCGCTCAGTCGTGCCCGACTCTGAGCGACCCCATGGACTGCAGCCTACCAGGCTCTTCCGTCCATGAGATTTTCCAGGCAAGAGTACTGGAGTGGGGTGCCATTGCCTTCTCCCATATCTATTCACAAGCCTGCCTAAATCATTGACTTCTAGCCACCTTTGGGATGCCAATGCCCACCCACCCTTACCAGGCCGCAGAGGAGAGAAAACACTTACCACAGGAGGTCCGGGTAAGGAACAAGGAACTAACAAGCTCCCACCAACCAGGATTCTGCAGAGGTCAACAAGAGGTCAGCAAGAGATGGGAGACTGCAGTCCAGAGGTCCTAGCAACTTCCAGCGAGCAGCAAAGACCCAGCATAGTCAAAACGAATTCAATGTTACCAAAAACAAATAAATAAACGGACAGAAGTTCTTGGAACACATGACTGAGGTTAGGGGTGAGGCAGTACATGTATGTGCCAGGATACTCTTAAAGTATACTCTTAACGTAGATGAGGAGAACAAGGTAGGAGGAAAACTTACTGTTTGGTTCAGGTCGCTTCGGAGCCTTTTGGGGGAACCGACCTGAAGCCAGAGTCTAGCCGAAATACACAGGCTTTGAACATCGCTGAAGACCAACATTTCCTAAGGAAAAAACGCATTGCTTAGCTCAAGGTTTGTCTGGGAAATTCTTACACATCAGGAGATGGCTCCGAGGTGGATTTCTACAAAGAATATCCATGCAAAGGACAAGCCTGCACAGCTCTGTGCACATCTGCCCCCTCCCCCCCTCACAGCCAGCAGCATTTCCAAGTGACCTCCTAAGGCCTTCGCCAAACTACAGGGGCACCTCTGGGCTTCCTGTTTCCCTCATTTTTCGGAATCTTTTCTAAAAAAAAAAGAAAAACAAAAAACAAATTTAAAAAAAAAAAAAAAACAACCCGCACATTTCTTCGTACAATGCCACAGTGGAAGGAACACAGGCCTTCAATATTAAGACCTAAATTTGCAAAAAACTTGGAGCTTGGTTTTTTGTTTTGTTTTGTTTTGTTTTGTTTTGTTTGAATCAAACCACCACATCATTTAAAATTTTTACACGTTCTAATTATTCGGTTCCAAAACACCAAACTTGTCCTGCACACGGTCCCCATGGAAAGGCCCCCTCAGCAGGACAGCCACAGATGCTGCCATGAAAGGGCAGCAGGGTGCCCTCCTCCCTTGTTTGCTGCCTGGGCGGCCACCGGGTTTTGAAACCCATGCACCCTACTAAGTTTCTAGGGTGCAATTCGTGGACCCTTCCCTTTCCCATCCCAGCAGGTGGTCAAGGGCCCGCTGGCCTCCAAAGTGCCAGAAGCAGGGCTGGGCCAGCCGGCCAGAGTTCAGGGTTCTGGCCCTTGGACTTGCAGCGGACACTAGGCTGCTTGGGAAAACCGCGCGGCTCTGACCTTTCAGCAAAGGGGTGGAGCGGTCAAGGCCTTGAGCCCAAAGGCGAGGCCTTTCTGCGACCGCCAGGTTGTGTCAACAGAGGGCGGACTACGTGGTTCCCTGCTCCACGCAGTCCCAGTTCCCTGACCTGTGGTCCGCACCCCTCCGCCGCGCCCACTGGATGCCGACCCTTGGGGACCCAGGAGCGCACGCAGTGGGCGTTCCCAGCCGCCACGGCGACCCCCGAGAGGACAACGGGGAAGCCCTCCCCCACCCCCGCCAGGAGCCGACCCCCGCCCCGCGCCGCCCCGCCCCTGCCATGCTCCTGGTGCCTTCCCAGCCGCAGTGGGGATCCCCGGAGCACAACTGGGACCGCCCCCCATCCCCGCCACGACCCGGTTCCCGACCCGCGCCGCCCGGCTTCGCCCCGCCCCGGGCGCGCTCCCGGCGCGCTGCCCACCTTCACCACGGGCTCCCGGTGAGCCCCGCCCCCACGCCCGGTTCCAGGAGAGCCTCTGGGACCTCGCTCCCGCCGCCCGGTGAAACGGGAGGACAATCCATCCAGCCCACAGAGGCAATCCAAGCTGTCTAGAATTCAGGGATCCAACGAGGGCTACGGAAAGGAAAGATGACCTGACCTAGGAGGGCCATGATATTCTATAGAACCGGACAAAGTTGGTTTCCAAGGAAACTTGATTCCTTGGAACCCGGAAAGCTGGTTCTTGTCATATGCAATTCCAAACCAGGAGCTCCTTCCCAAAGCCTGCCTGGCCGCCAGCCCCACCCCCCACTCCCCAGAAAAAACGGCTCAAAGAAATCTTTTCCATCTCACGCGGAAAACTGGAAGATGTCTTGTCTTGTCTGTCTGGATTGATGTATGTGTCAGTGTGAGCCTTGTGATTTTTGATAATAGTGCTCAAGTTCTGAGTTCTTATTTCAATGGTCTCAAGACAAGGCAGCCCTTGCAAACCCAACTGCTTCCAATACAAGAAAACTTTGACCTCAGGGAATGTCAGAGTCCCGTGAACTGGGAACTAGTCAATATGAAATATCTAGTAGTTTTGTTTTTGCTCCTCTACTGTAGACATGTCTAAGAGTCATCAACATGAAGCACAAAATGTTCATAGTGCCTCGGTTGGTTCTAAGGTAAAAATTGCTATATCGTTCTATCTGTCACAAGCTTGTCAACAAGAAAGTACCTCGAAAGAACAGGAACAAAACGAAAAATTAAATGTGATATGAGCTTTTAGATAAACTATGAACACTAATTACACTCGAAAATATCTGCCTATGAGAGTCTTGATTGAAGGCAGAGGAGAAGGGGACGACAGAGGCTAAGATGGTTGGATGGCATCACTGATTCGATGGACATGAGTGTGAGCAAGCCCCTGGAGTTGGTGATGGACACGGAAGCCCAGCGTCCTGCAGGCCACGGGGTCCCAAAGAGTCAGACACGACTGAGCCACTGAACTGAACTGAACATACAATCGTTTCTCCAGGTGTTTTGGTTACCCGAGTTTCTATCCTGTGCTAAACTAAGTGACGACAGTGTACTGAAGAGCTGGGTCATTTCCAAATAAATTCAAGTTCTGAAACATTCACGCCTTGAAAGGACCTCCCTTTTACACAGAAACAAAAGAGATTTTTGACTATCCAATAAGAGTGTCTGGCACCATCCTGACATGTGAAACGTAAGAAAGCAATTTTTTTTGTCTGGTTTGGTTCTGATCTTGGGGGGGTGTGTGTGTGTGTGTGTGTGTGTGTGTGCGCGTGCGTGCGTGCGTGCGGGGGAGGGGAGGGGCGCTACTATCACTGATAGGTATGTTCACCAATCTGTCGAATGCCAATATAAAAGTCAGTTCTTGGTTGCTGAAGGGAAATGTATGACTTGGTATTAAAAGAAGGTATGTGGCATGAAATCGCATTTTCTGAAGGAAAACGACGTCGTTCTTTCTTCCAGGTGGCAGTTTCAGGATGGGAGAAGCAAAGGAATGGGTACAGAATGGGATAAGGAGGTTGTAGGGAAAGTGGACCCCCAGAAAAGAGTGTTGTGCCTAGCACAAGGTTTCTTGAGAGGTTGAACTGCCTTTGCTAATGGATTTTAAGTTTCTTTACCTCTTCCGTGATCTCTTCTAGGTTGACCTAGAACAGAAATCTCTTGTTAGCTTTGGCTAAGTGGAGAAGTATTGCTTCACGGTGACTTGTGTGATCCTACCTGACTGTTCTAAACCCTTTTGATATCTATGCACTGCTGCTGCTGCTGCGAAGTCGTTTCAGTCGTGTCCGAGTCTGTGTGACCCCATGGACGGCAGCCTACCAGGCTCTTCCGTCCATGAGATTTTCCAGGCAAGAGTACTGGAGTGGGGTGCCATTGCCTTCTCCCATATCTATTCACAAGCCTGCCTAAATCATTGACTTCTAGCCACCTTTGGGATGCCAATGCCCACCCACCCTTACCAGGCCGCAGAGGAGAGAAAACACTTACCACAGGAGGTCCGGGTAAGGAACAAGGAACTAACAAGCTCCCACCAACCAGGATTCTGCAGAGGTCAACAAGAGGTCAGCAAGAGATGGGAGACTGCAGTCCAGAGGTCCTAGCAACTTCCAGCGAGCAGCAAAGACCCAGCATAGTCAAAACGAATTCAATGTTACCAAAAACAAATAAATAAACGGACAGAAGTTCTTGGAACACATGACTGAGGTTAGGGGTGAGGCAGTACATGTATGTGCCAGGATACTCTTAAAGTATACTCTTAACATAGATGAGGAGAACAAGGTAGGAGGAAAACTTACTGTTTGGTTCAGGTCGCTTCGGAGCCTTTTGGGGGAACCGACCTGAAGCCAGAGTCTAGCCGAAATACACAGGCTTTGAACATCGCTGAAGACCAACATTTCCTAAGGAAAAAACGCATTGCTTAGCTCAAGGTTTGTCTGGGAAATTCTTACACATCAGGAGATGGCTCCGAGGTGGATTTCTACAAAGAACATCCATGCAAAGGACAAGCCTGCACAGCTCTGTGCACATCTGCCCCCTCCCCCCCTCACAGCCAGCAGCATTTCCAAGTGACCTCCTAAGGCCTTCGCCAAACTACAGGGGCACCTCTGGGCTTCCTGTTTCCCTCATTTTTCGGAATCTTTTCTAAAAAAAAAGAAAAACAAAAAACAAATTAAAAAAAAAAAATAAACCCGCACATTTCTTCGTACAATGCCACAGTGGAAGGAACACAGGCCTTCAATATTAAGACCTAAATTTGCAAAAAACTTGGAGCTTGGTTTTTTGTTTTGTTTTGTTTTGTTTTGTTTGAATCAAACCACCACATCATTTAAAATTTTTACACGTTCTAATTATTCGGTTCCAAAACACCAAACTTGTCCTGCACACGGTCCCCATGGAAAGGCCCCCTCAGCAGGACAGCCACAGATGCTGCCATGAAAGGGCAGCAGGGTGCCCTCCTCCCTTGTTTTCTGCCTGGGCGGCCACCGGGTTTTGAAACCCATGCACCCTACTAAGTTTCTAGGGTGCAATTCGTGGACCCTTCCCTTTCCCATCGCAGCAGGTGGTCAAGGGCCCGCTGGCCTCCAAAGTGCCAGAAGCAGGGCTGGGCCAGCCGGCCAGAGTTCAGGGTTCTGGCCCTTGGACTTGCAGCGGACACTAGGCTGCTTGGGAAAACCGCGCGGCTCTGACCTTTCAGCAAAGGGGTGGAGCGGTCAAGGCCTTGAGCCCAAAGGCGAGGCCTTTCTGCGACCGCCAGGTTGTGCCAACAGAGGGCGGACTACGTGGTTCCCTGCTCCACGCAGTCCCAGTTCCCTGACCTGTGGTCCGCACCCCTCCGCCGCGCCCACTGGATGCTGACCCTTGGGGACCCAGGAGCGCAGGCAATGGGCGTTCCCAGCCGCCATGGCGACCCCCGAGAGGACAACGGGGAAGCCCTCCCCCACCCCCGCCAGGAGCCGACCCCCGCCCCGCGCCGCCCCGCCCCTGCCCTGCTCCCGGTGCCTTCCCAGCCGCAGTGGGGATCCCCGGAGCACAACTGGGACCGCCCCCCATCCCCGCCACGACCCGATTCCCGACCCGCGCCGCCCGGCTTCGCCCCGCCCCGGGCGCGCTCCCGGTGCGCGGCCCACCTTCACCATGGGCTCCCGGTGAGCCCCGCCCCCACGCCCGGTTCCAGGAGAGCCTCTGGGACCTCGCTCCCACCGCCCGGTGAAACGGGAGGACAATCCATCCAGCCCACAGAGGCAATCCAAGCTGTCTAGAATTCAGGGATCCAACGAGGGCTACGGAAAGGAAAGATGACCTGACCTAGGAGGGCCATGATATTCTATAGAACCGGACAAAGTTGGTTGCCAAGGAAACTTGATTCCTTGGAACCCGGAAAGCTGGTTCTTTTCATATGCAATTCCAAACCAGGAGCTCCTTCCCAAAGCCTGCCTGGCCGCCAGCCCCACCCCCACTCCCCAGAAAAAACGGCTCAAAGAAATCTTTTCCATCTCAGGCGGAAACCTGGAAGATGTCTTGTCTTGTCTGTCTGGATTGATGTATGTGTCAGTGTGAGCCTTGTGATTTTTGATAATAGTGCTCAAGTTCTGAGTTCTTATTTCAATGGTCTCAAGACAAGGCAGCCCTTGCAAACCCAACTGCTTCCAATACAAGAAAACTTTGACCTCAGGGAATGTCAGAGTCCCGTGAACTGGGAACTAGTCAATATGAAATATCTAGTAGTTTTGTTTTTGCTCCTCTACTGTAGACATGTCTAAGAGTCATCAACATGAAGCACAAAATGTTCATAGTGCCTCGGTTGGTTCTAAGGTAAAAATTGCTATATCGTTCTATCTGTCACAAGCTTGTCAACAAGAAAGTACCTCGAAAGAACAGGAACAAAACGAAAAATTAAATGTGATATGAGCTTTTAGATAAACTAGGAACACTAATTACACTCGAAAATATCTGCCTATGAGAGTCTTGATTGAAGGCAGAGGAGAAGGGGACGACAGAGGCTAAGATGGTTGGATGGCATCACTGATTCGATGGACATGAGTTTGAGCAAGCCCCTGGAGTTGGTGATGGACACGGAAGCCCAGCGTCCTGCAGGCCACGGGGTCCCAAAGAGTCAGACACGACTGAGCCACTGAACTGAACTGAACATACAATCGTTTCTCCAGGTGTTTTGGTTACCCGAGTTTCTATCCTGTGCTAAACTAAGTGACGACAGTGTACTGAAGAGCTGGGTCATTTCCAAATAAATTCAAGTTCTGAAACATTCACGCCTTGAAAGGACCTCCCTTTTACACAGAAACAAAAGAGATTTTTGACTATCCAATAAGAGTGTCTGGCACCATCCTGACATGTGAAACGTAAGAAAGCAATTTTTTTTGTCTGGTTTGGTTCTGATCTTGGGTGTGTGTGTGTGTGTGTGTGTGTGTGTGTGTGCGTGCGTGCGGGGGAGGGGAGGGGCGCTACTATCACTGATAGGTATGTTCACCAATCTGTCGAATGCCAATATAAAAGTCAGTTCTTGGTTGCTGAAGGGAAATGTATGACTTGGTATTAAAAGAAGGTATGTGGCATGAAATCGCATTTTCTGAAGGAAAATGACGTCGTTCTTTCTTCCAGGTGGCAGTTTCAGGATGGGAGAAGCAAAGGAATGGGTACAGAATGGGATAAGGAGGTTGTAGGGAAAGTGGACCCCCAGAAAAGAGTGTTGTGCCTAGCACAAGGTTTCTTGAGAGGTTGAACTGCCTTTGCTAATGGATTTTAAGTTTCTTTACCTCTTCCGTGATCTCTTCTAGGTTGACCTAGAACAGAAATCTCTTGTTAGCTTTGGCTAAGTGGAGAAGTATTGCTTCACGGTGACTTGTGTGATCCTACCTGACTGTTCTAAACCCTTTTGATATCTATGCACTGCTGCTGCTGCTGCTGCTGCTGCTGCTGCTGCTGCGAAGTCGTTTCAGTCGTGTCCGAGTCTGTGTGACCCCATGGACGGCAGCCCACCAGGCCCCGCAGTCCCTGGGGTTCTCCAGGCAAGAACACTGGAGTGGGTTGCCATGTCCTCCTCCAATGCATGAAAGTGAAATGTGAAAGTGAAGTCGCTCAGTCGTGCCCGACTCTGAGCGACCCCATGGACTGCAGCCTACCAGGCTCTTCCGTCCATGAGATTTTCCAGGCAAGAGTACTGGAGTGGGGTGCCATTGCCTTCTCCCATATCTATTCACAAGCCTGCCTAAATCATTGACTTCTAGCCACCTTTGGGATGCCAATGCCCACCCACCCTTACCAGGCCGCAGAGGAGAGAAAACACTTACCACAGGAGGTCCGGGTAAGGAACAAGGAACTAACAAGCTCCCACCAACCAGGATTCTGCAGAGGTCAACAAGAGGTCAGCAAGAGATGGGAGACTGCAGTCCAGAGGTCCTAGCAACTTCCAGCGAGCAGCAAAGACCCAGCATAGTCAAAACGAATTCAATGTTACCAAAAACAAATAAATAAACGGACAGAAGTTCTTGGAACACATGACTGAGGTTAGGGGTGAGGCAGTACATGTATGTGCCAGGATACTCTTAAAGTATACTCTTAACGTAGATGAGGAGAACAAGGTAGGAGGAAAACTTACTGTTTGGTTCAGGTCGCTTCGGAGCCTTTTGGGGGAACCGACCTGAAGCCAGAGTCTAGCCGAAATACACAGGCTTTGAACATCGCTGAAGACCAACATTTCCTAAGGAAAAAACGCATTGCTTAGCTCAAGGTTTGTCTGGGAAATTCTTACACATCAGGAGATGGCTCCGAGGTGGATTCCTACAAAGAACATCCATGCAAAGGACAAGCCTGCACAGCTCTGTGCACATCTGCCCCCTCCCCCCCTCACAGCCAGCAGCATTTCCAAGTGACCTCCTAAGGCCTTCGCCAAAATACAGGGGCACCTCTGGGCTTCCTGTTTCCCTCATTTTCCGGAATCTTTTCTAAAAAAAAGAAAAACAAAAAACAAATTAAAAAAAAAAAAAAAAACAACCCGCACATTTCTTCGTACAATGCCACAGTGGAAGGAACACAGGCCTTCAATATTAAGACCTAAATTTGCAAAAAACTTGGAGCTTGGTTTTTTGTTTTGTTTTGTTTTGTTTGAATCAAACCACCACATCATTTAAAATTTTTACACGTTCTAATTATTCGGTTCCCAAACACCAAACTTGTACTGCACACGGTCCCCATGGAAAGGCCCCCTCAGCAGGACAGCCACAGATGCTGCCATGAAAGGGCAGCAGGGTGCCCTCCTCCCTTGTTTTCTGCCTGGGCGGCCACCGGGTTTTGAAACCCATGCACCCTACTAAGTTTCTAGGGTGCAATTCGTGGACCCTTCCCTTTCCCATCCCAGCAGGTGGTCAAGGGCCCGCTGGCCTCCAAAGTGCCAGAAGCAGGGCTGGGCCAGCCGGCCAGAGTTCAGGGTTCTGGCCCTTGGACTTGCAGCGGACACTAGGCTGCTTGGGAAAACCGCGCGGCTCTGACCTTTCAGCAAAGGGGTGGAGCGGTCAAGGCCTTGAGCCCAAAGGCGAGGCCTTTCTGCGACCGCCAGGTTGTGCCAACAGAGGGCGGACTACGTGGTTCCCTGCTCCACGCAGTCCCAGTTCCCTGACCTGTGGTCCGCACCCCTCCGCCGCGCCCACTGGATGCCGATCCTTGGGGACCCAGGAGCGCACGCAGTGGGCGTTCCCAGCCGCCACGGCGACCCCCGAGAGGACAACGGGGAAGCCCTCCCCCACCCCCGCCAGGAGCCGCCCCCCGCCCCGCGCCGCCCCGCCCCTGCCATGCTCCCGGTGCCTTCCCAGCCGCAGTGGGGATCCCCGGAGCACAACTGGGACCGCCCCCCATCCCCGCCACGACCCGATTCCCGACCCGCGCCGCCCGGCTTCGCGCCGCCCTGGGCGCGCTCCCGGTGCGCTGCCCACCTTTACCACGGGCTCCCGGTGAGCCCCGCCCCCCACGCCCGGTTCCAGGAGAGCCTCTGGGACCTCGCTCCCGCCGCCCGGTGAAACGGGAGGACAATCCATCCAGCCCACAGAGGCAATCCAAGCTGTCTAGAATTCAGGGATCCAACGAGGACTACGGAAAGGAAAGATGACCTGACCTAGGAGGGCCATGATATTCTATAGAACCGGACAAAGTTGGTTGCCAAGGAAACTTGATTCCTTGGAACCCGGAAAGCTGGTTCTTTTCATATGCAATTCCAAACCAGGAGCTCCTTCCCAAAGCCTGCCTGGCCGCCAGCCCCACCCCCCACTCCCCAGAAAAAACGGCTCAAAGAAATCTTTTCCATCTCAGGCGGAAACCTGGAAGATGTCTTGTCTTGTCTGTCTGGATTGATGTATGTGTCAGTGTGAGCCTTGTGATTTTTGATAATAGTGCTCAAGTTCTGAGTTCTTATTTCAATGGTCTCAAGACAAGGCAGCCCTTGCAAACCCAACTGCTTCCAATACAAGAAAACTTTGACCTCAGGGAATGTCAGAGTCCCGTGAACTGGGAACTAGTCAATATGAAATATCTAGTAGTTTTGTTTTTGCTCCTCTACTGTAGACATGTCTAAGAGTCATCAACATGAAGCACAAAATGTTCATAGTGCCTCGGTTGGTTCTAAGGTAAAAATTGCTATATCGTTCTATCTGTCACAAGCTTGTCAACAAGAAAGTACCTCGAAAGAACAGGAACAAAACGAAAAATTAAATGTGATATGAGCTTTTAGATAAACTAGGAACACTAATTACACTCGAAAATATCTGCCTATGAGAGTCTTGATTGAAGGCAGAGGAGAAGGGGACGACAGAGGCTAAGATGGTTGGATGGCATCACTGATTCGATGGACATGAGTTTGAGCAAGCCCCTGGAGTTGGTGATGGACACGGAAGCCCAGCGTCCTGCAGGCCACGGGGTCCCAAAGAGTCAGACACGACTGAGCCACTGAACTGAACTGAACATACAATCGTTTCTCCAGGTGTTTTGGTTACCCGAGTTTCTATCCTGTGCTAAACTAAGTGACGACAGTGTACTGAAGAGCTGGGTCATTTCCAAATAAATTCAAGTTCTGAAACATTCACGCCTTGAAAGGACCTCCCTTTTACACAGAAACAAAAGAGATTTTTGACTATCCAATAAGAGTGTCTGGCACCATCCTGACATGTGAAACGTAAGAAAGCAATTTTTTTTGTTTTGTTTGGTTCTGATCTTGGGTGTGTGTGTGTGTGTGTGTGTGCGTGCGTGCGTGCGTGCGTGCGTGCGGGGGAGGGGAGGGGCGCTACTATCACTGATAGGTATGTTCACCAATCTGTCGAATGCCAATATAAAAGTCAGTTCTTGGTTGCTGAAGGGAAATGTATGACTTGGTATTAAAAGAAGGTATGTGGCATGAAATCGCATTTTCTGAAGGAAAACGACGTCGTTCTTTCTTCCAGGTGGCAGTTTCAGGATGGCAGAAGCAAAGGAATGGGTACAGAATGGGATAAGGAGGTTGTAGGGAAAGTGGACCCCCAGAAAAGAGTGTTGTGCCTAGCACAAGGTTTCTTGAGAGGTTGCACTGCCTTTGCTAATGGATTTTAAGTTTCTTTACCTCTTCCGTGATCTCTTCTAGGTTGACCTAGAACAGAAATCTCTTGTTAGCTTTGGCTAAGTGGAGAAGTATTGCTTCACGGTGACTTGTGTGATCCTACCTGACTGTTCTAAACCCTTTTGATATCTATGCACTGCTGCTGCTGCTGCTGCTGCTGCTGCGAAGTCGTTTCAGTCGTGTCCGAGTCTGTGTGACCCCATGGACGGCAGCCCACCAGGCCCCGCAGTCCCTGGGGTTCTCCAGGCAAGAACACTGGAGTGGGTTGCCATGTCCTCCTCCAATGCATGAAAGTGAAATGTGAAAGTGAAGTCGCTCAGTCGTGCCCGACTCTGAGCGACCCCATGGACTGCAGCCTACCAGGCTCTTCCGTCCATGAGATTTTCCAGGCAAGAGTACTGGAGTGGGGTGCCATTGCCTTCTCCCATATCTATTCACAAGCCTGCCTAAATCATTGGCTTCTAGCCACCTTTGGGATGCCAATGCCCACCCACCCTTACCAGGCCGCAGAGGAGAGAAAACACTTACCACAGGAGGTCCGGGTAAGGAACAAGGAACTAACAAGCTCCCACCAACCAGGATTCTGCAGAGGTCAACAAGAGGTCAGCAAGAGATGGGAGACTGCAGTCCAGAGGTCCTAGCAACTTCCAGCGAGCAGCAAAGACCCAGCATAGTCAAAACGAATTCAATGTTACCAAAAACAAATAAATAAACGGACAGAAGTTCTTGGAACACATGACTGAGGTTACGGGTGAGGCAGTACATGTATGTGCCAGGATACTCTTAAAGTATACTCTTAACGTAGATGAGGAGAACAAGGTAGGAGGAAAACTTACTGTTTGGTTCAGGTCGCTTCGGAGCCTTTTGGGGGAACCGACCTGAAGCCAGAGTCTAGCCGAAATACACAGGCTTTGAACATCGCTGAAGACCAACATTTCCTAAGGAAAAAACGCATTGCTTAGCTCAAGGTTTGTCTGGGAAATTCTTACACATCAGGAGATGGCTCCGAGGTGGATTTCTACAAAGAACATCCATGCAAAGGACAAGCCTGCACAGCTCTGTGCACATCTGCCCCCTCCCCCCCTCACAGCCAGCAGCATTTCCAAGTGACCTCCTAAGGCCTTCGCCAAACTACAGAGGCACCTCTGGGCTTCCTGTTTCCCTCATTTTTCGGAATCTTTTCTAAAAAAAAAGAAAAACAAAAAACAAATTTAAAAAAAAAAAAAAAAAACAACCCGCACATTTCTTCGTACAATGCCACAGTGGAAGGAACACAGGCCTTCAATATTAAGACCTAAATTTGCAAAAAACTTGGAGCTTGGTTTTTTGTTTTGTTTTGTTTTGTTTTGTTTTGTTTGAATCAAACCACCACATCATTTAAAATTTTTACACGTTCTAATTATTCGGTTCCAAAACACCAAACTTGTCCTGCACACGGTCCCCATGGAAAGGCCCCCTCAGCAGGACAGCCACAGATGCTGCCATGAAAGGGCAGCAGGGTGCCCTCCTCCCTTGTTTGCTGCCTGGGCGGCCACCGGGTTTTGAAACCCATGCACCCTACTAAGTTTCTAGGGTGCAATTCGTGGACCCTTCCCTTTCCCATCCCAGCAGGTGGTCAAGGGCCCGCTGGCCTCCAAAGTGCCAGAAGCAGGGCTGGGCCAGCCGGCCAGAGTTCAGGGTTCTGGCCCTTGGACTTGCAGCGGACACTAGGCTGCTTGGGAAAACCGCGCGGCTCTGACCTTTCAGCAAAGGGGTGGAGCGGTAAAGGCCTTGAGCCCAAAGGCGAGGCCTTTCTGCGACCGTCAGGTTGTGCCAACAGAGGGCGGACTACGTGGTTCCCTGCTCCACGCAGTCCCAGTTCCCTGACCTGTGGTCCGCACCCCTCCGCCGCGCCCACTGGATGCCGACCCTTGGGGACCCAGGAGCGCACGCAGTGGGCGTTCCCAGCCGCCACGGCGACCCCCGAGAGGACAACGGGGAAGCCCTCCCCCACCCCCGCCAGGAGCCGACCCCCGCCCCGCGCCGCCCCGCCCCTGCCATGCTCCCGGTGCCTTCCCAGCCGCAGTGGGGATCCCCGGAGCACAACTGGGACCGCCCCCCATCCCCGCCACGACCCGGTTCCCGACCCGCGCCGCCCGGCTTCGCCCCGCCCCGGGCGCGCTCCCGGCGCGCTGCCCACCTTCACCACGGGCTCCCGGTGAGCCCCGCCCCCACGCCCGGTTCCAGGAGAGCCTCTGGGACCTCGCTCCCGCCGCCCGGTGAAACGGGAGGACAATCCATCCAGCCCACAGAGGCAATCCAAGCTGTCTAGAATTCAGGGATCCAACGAGGGCTACGGAAAGGAAAGATGACCTGACCTAGGAGGGCCATGATATTCTATAGAACCGGACAAAGTTGGTTTCCAAGGAAACTTGATTCCTTGGAACCCGGAAAGCTGGTTCTTTTCATATGCAATTCCAAACCAGGAGCTCCTTCCCAAAGCCTGCCTGGCCGCCAGCCCCACCCCCACTCCCCAGAAAAAACGGCTCAAAGAAATCTTTTCCATCTCAGGCGGAAACCTGGAAGATGTCTTGTCTTGTCTGTCTGGATTGATGTATGTGTCAGTGTGAGCCTTGTGATTTTTGATAATAGTGCTCAAGTTCTGAGTTCTTATTTCAATGGTCTCAAGACAAGGCAGCCCTTGCAAACCCAACTGCTTCCAATACAAGAAAACTTTGACCTCAGGGAATGTCAGAGTCCCGTGAACTGGGAACTAGTCAATATGAAATATCTAGTAGTTTTGTTTTTGCTCCTCTACTGTAGACATGTCTAAGAGTCATCAACATGAAGCACAAAATGTTCATAGTGCCTCGGTTGGTTCTAAGGTAAAAATTGCTATATCGTTCTATCTGTCACAAGCTTGTCAACAAGAAAGTACCTCGAAAGAACAGGAACAAAACGAAAAATTAAATGTGATATGAGCTTTTAGATAAACTAGGAACACTAATTACACTCGAAAATATCTGCCTATGAGAGTCTTGATTGAAGGCAGAGGAGAAGGGGACGACAGAGGCTAAGATGGTTGGATGGCATCACTGATTCGATGGACATGAGTTTGAGCAAGCCCCTGGAGTTGGTGATGGACACGGAAGCCCAGCGTCCTGCAGGCCACGGGGTCCCAAAGAGTCAGACACGACTGAGCCACTGAACTGAACTGAACATACAATCGTTTCTCCAGGTGTTTTGGTTACCCGAGTTTCTATCCTGTGCTAAACTAAGTGACGACAGTGTACTGAAGAGCTGGGTCATTTCCAAATAAATTCAAGTTCTGAAACATTCACGCCTTGAAAGGACCTCCCTTTTACACAGAAACAAAAGAGATTTTTGACTATCCAATAAGAGTGTCTGGCACCATCCTGACATGTGAAACGTAAGAAAGCAATTTTTTTTGTTTTGTTTGGTTCTGATCTTGGGTGTGTGTGTGTGTGTGTGTGTGCGTGCGTGCGTGCGTGCGTGCGTGCGGGGGAGGGGAGGGGCGCTACTATCACTGATAGGTATGTTCACCAATCTGTCGAATGCCAATATAAAAGTCAGTTCTTGGTTGCTGAAGGGAAATGTATGACTTGGTATTAAAAGAAGGTATGTGGCATGAAATCGCATTTTCTGAAGGAAAACGACGTCGTTCTTTCTTCCAGGTGGCAGTTTCAGGATGGCAGAAGCAAAGGAATGGGTACAGAATGGGATAAGGAGGTTGTAGGGAAAGTGGACCCCCAGAAAAGAGTGTTGTGCCTAGCACAAGGTTTCTTGAGAGGTTGCACTGCCTTTGCTAATGGATTTTAAGTTTCTTTACCTCTTCCGTGATCTCTTCTAGGTTGACCTAGAACAGAAATCTCTTGTTAGCTTTGGCTAAGTGGAGAAGTATTGCTTCACGGTGACTTGTGTGATCCTACCTGACTGTTCTAAACCCTTTTGATATCTATGCACTGCTGCTGCTGCTGCTGCTGCTGCTGCGAAGTCGTTTCAGTCGTGTCCGAGTCTGTGTGACCCCATGGACGGCAGCCCACCAGGCCCCGCAGTCCCTGGGGTTCTCCAGGCAAGAACACTGGAGTGGGTTGCCATGTCCTCCTCCAATGCATGAAAGTGAAATGTGAAAGTGAAGTCGCTCAGTCGTGCCCGACTCTGAGCGACCCCATGGACTGCAGCCTACCAGGCTCTTCCGTCCATGAGATTTTCCAGGCAAGAGTACTGGAGTGGGGTGCCATTGCCTTCTCCCATATCTATTCACAAGCCTGCCTAAATCATTGGCTTCTAGCCACCTTTGGGATGCCAATGCCCACCCACCCTTACCAGGCCGCAGAGGAGAGAAAACACTTACCACAGGAGGTCCGGGTAAGGAACAAGGAACTAACAAGCTCCCACCAACCAGGATTCTGCAGAGGTCAACAAGAGGTCAGCAAGAGATGGGAGACTGCAGTCCAGAGGTCCTAGCAACTTCCAGCGAGCAGCAAAGACCCAGCATAGTCAAAACGAATTCAATGTTACCAAAAACAAATAAATAAACGGACAGAAGTTCTTGGAACACATGACTGAGGTTAGGGGTGAGGCAGTACATGTATGTGCCAGGATACTCTTAAAGTATACTCTTCACGTAGATGAGGAGAACAAGGTAGGAGGAAAACTTACTGTTTGGTTCAGGTCGCTTCTGAGCCTTTTGGGGGAACCGACCTGAAGCCAGAGTCTAGCCGAAATACACAGGCTTTGAACATCACTGAAGACCAACATTTCCTAAGGAAAAAACGCATTGCTTAGCTCAAGGTTTGTCTGGGAAATTCTTACACATCAGGAGATGGCTCCGAGGTGGATTTCTACAAAGAACATCCATGCAAAGGACAAGCCTGCACAGCTCTGTGCACATCTGCCCCCTCCCCCTCACAGCCAGCAGCATTTCCAAGTGACCTCCTAAGGCCTTCGCCAAACTACAGAGGCACCTCTGGGCTTCCTGTTTCCCTCATTTTTCGGAATCTTTTCTAAAAAAAAATAAAAAAAAAAAACAAATTTAAAAAAAAAAAAAAAAAACAACCCGCACATTTCTTCGTACAATGCCACAGTGGAAGGAACACAGGCCTTCAATATTAAGACCTAAATTTGCAAAAAACTTGGAGCTTGGTTTTTTGTTTTGTTTTGTTTTGTTTTGTTTTGTTTGAATCAAACCACCACATCATTTAAAATTTTTACACGTTCTAATTATTCGGTTCCAAAACACCAAACTTGTCCTGCACACGGTCCCCATGGAAAGGCCCCCTCAGCAGGACAGCCACAGATGCTGCCATGAAAGGGCAGCAGGGTGCCCTCCTCCCTTGTTTGCTGCCTGGGCGGCCACCGGGTTTTGAAACCCATGCACCCTACTAAGTTTCTAGGGTGCAATTCGTGGACCCTTCCCTTTCCCATCCCAGCAGGTGGTCAAGGGCCCGCTGGCCTCCAAAGTGCCAGAAGCAGGGCTGGGCCAGCCGGCCAGAGTTCAGGGTTCTGGCCCTTGGACTTGCAGCGGACACTAGGCTGCTTGGGAAAACCGCGCGGCTCTGACCTTTCAGCAAAGGGGTGGAGCGGTAAAGGCCTTGAGCCCAAAGGCGAGGCCTTTCTGCGACCGTCAGGTTGTGCCAACAGAGGGCGGACTACGTGGTTCCCTGCTCCACGCAGTCCCAGTTCCCTGACCTGTGGTCCGCACCCCTCCGCCGCGCCCACTGGATGCCGACCCTTGGGGACCCAGGAGCGCACGCAGTGGGCGTTCCCAGCCGCCACGGCGACCCCCGAGAGGACAACGGGGAAGCCCTCCCCCACCCCCGCCAGGAGCCGACCCCCGCCCCGCGCCGCCCCGCCCCTGCCATGTTCCCGGTGCCTTCCCAGCCGCAGTGGGGATCCCCGGAGCACAACTGGGACCGCCCCCCATCCCCGCCACGACCCGGTTCCCGACCCGCGCCGCCCGGCTTCGCCCCGCCCCGGGCGCGCTCCCGGCGCGCTGCCCACCTTCACCACGGGCTCCCGGTGAGCCCCGCCCCCACGCCCGGTTCCAGGAGAGCCTCTGGGACCTCGCTCCCGCCGCCCGGTGAAACGGGAGGACAATCCATCCAGCCCACAGAGGCAATCCAAGCTGTCTAGAATTCAGGGATCCAACGAGGGCTACGGAAAGGAAAGATGACCTGACCTAGGAGGGCCATGATATTCTATAGAACCGGACAAAGTTGGTTTCCAAGGAAACTTGATTCCTTGGAACCCGGAAAGCTGGTTCTTTTCATATGCAATTCCAAACCAGGAGCTCCTTCCCAAAGCCTGCCTGGCCGCCAGCCCCACCCCCCACTCCCCAGAAAAAACGGCTCAAAGAAATCTTTTCCATCTCACGCGGAAAACTGGAAGATGTCTTGTCTTGTCTGTCTGGATTGATGTATGTGTCAGTGTGAGCCTTGTGATTTTTGATAATAGTGCTCAAGTTCTGAGTTCTTATTTCAATGGTCTCAAGACAAGGCAGCCCTTGCAAACCCAACTGCTTCCAATACAAGAAAACTTTGACCTCAGGGAATGTCAGAGTCCCGTGAACTGGGAACTAGTCACTATTAAATATCTAGTAGTTTTGTTTTTGCTCCTCTACTGTAGACATGTCTAAGAGTCATCAACATGAAGCACAAAATGTTCATAGTGCCTCGGTTTGTTCTAAGGTAAAAATTGCTATATCGTTCTATCTGTCACAAGCTTGTCAACAAGAAAGTACCTCGAAAGAACAGGAACAAAACGAAAAATTAAATGTGATATGAGCTTTTAGATAAACTAGGAACACTAATTACACTCGAAAATATCTGCCTATGAGAGTCTTGATTGAAGGCAGAGGAGAAGGGGACGACAGAGGCTAAGATGGTTGGATGGCATCACTGATTCGATGGACATGAGTGTGAGCAAGCCCCTGGAGTTGGTGATGGACACGGAAGCCCAGCGTCCTGCAGGCCACGGGGTCCCAAAGAGTCAGACACGACTGAGCCACTGAACTGAACTGAACATACAATCGTTTCTCCAGGTGTTTTGGTTACCCGAGTTTCTATCCTGTGCTAAACTAAGTGACGACAGTGTACTGAAGAGCTGGGTCATTTCCAAATAAATTCAAGTTCTGAAACATTCACGCCTTGAAAGGACCTCCCTTTTACACAGAAACAAAAGAGATTTTTGACTATCCAATAAGAGTGTCTGGCACCATCCTGACATGTGAAACGTAAGAAAGCAATTTTTTTTGTCTGGTTTGGTTCTGATCTTGGGTGTGTGTGTGTGTGTGTGTGTGTGTGTGTGCGTGCGTGCGGTGGAGGGGAGGGGCGCTACTATCACTGATAGGTATGTTCACCAATCTGTCGAATGCCAATATAAAAGTCAGTTCTTGGTTGCTGAAGGGAAATGTATGACTTGGTATTAAAAGAAGGTATGTGGCATGAAATCGCATTTTCTGAAGGAAAACGACGTCGTTCTTTCTTCCAGGTGGCAGTTTCAGGATGGGAGAAGCAAAGGAATGGGTACAGAATGGGATCAGGAGGTTGTAGGGAAAGTGGACCCCCAGAAAAGAGTGTTGTGCCTAGCACAAGGTTTCTTGAGAGGTTGAACTGCCTTTGCTAATGGATTTTAAGTTTCTTTACCTCTTCCGTGATCTCTTCTAGGTTGACCTAGAACAGAAATCTTTTGTTAGCTTTGGCTAAGTGGAGAAGTATTGCTTCACGGTGACTTGTGTGATCCTACCTGACTGTTCTAAACCCTTTTGATATCTATGCACTGCTGCTGCTGCTGCGAAGTCGTTTCAGTCGTGCCCGACTCTGAGCGACCCCATGGACTGCAGCCTACCAGGCTCTTCCGTCCATGAGATTTTCCAGGCAAGAGTACTGGAGTGGGGTGCCATTGCCTTCTCCCATATCTATTCACAAGCCTGCCTAAATCATTGGCTTCTAGCCACCTTTGGGATGCCAATGCCCATCCACCCTTACCAGGCCGCAGAGGAGAGAAAACACTTACCACAGGAGGTCCGGGTAAGGAACAAGGAACTAACAAGCTCCCACCAACCAGGATTCTGCAGAGGTCAACAAGAGGTCAGCAAGAGATGGGAGACTGCAGTCCAGAGGTCCTAGCAACTTCCAGCGAGCAGCAAAGACCCAGCATAGTCAAAACGAATTCAATGTTACCCAAAACAAATAAATAAACGGGCAGAAGTTCTTGGAACACATGACTGAGGTTAGGGGTGAGGCAGTACATGTATGTGCCAGGATACTCTTAAAGTATACTCTTCACGTAGATGAGGAGAACAAGGTAGGAGGAAAACTTACTGTTTGGTTCAGGTCGCTTCTGAGCCTTTTGGGGGAACCGACCTGAAGCCAGAGTCTAGCCGAAATACACAGGCTTTGAACATCGCTGAAGACCAACATTTCCTAAGGAAAAAACGCATTGCTTAGCTCAAGGTTTGTCTGGGAAATTCTTACACATCAGGAGATGGCTCCGAGGTGGATTCCTACAAAGAACATCCATGCAAAGGACAAGCCTGCACAGCTCTGTTCACATCTGCCCCCTCCCCCCCTCACAACCCGCAGCATTTCCAAGTGACCTCCTAAGGCCTTCGCCAAAATACAGGGGCACCTCTGGGCTTCCTGTTTCCCTCATTTTCCGGAATCTTTTCTAAAAAAAAAAAAAAAAAACAAATAAAAAAAAAAAAAAAAAAAAAACCCGCACATTTCTTCGTACAATGCCACAGTGGAAGGAACACAGGCCTTCAATATTAAGACCTAAATTTGCAAAAAACTTGGAGCTTGGTTTTTTGTTTTGTTTTGTTTTGTTTGAATCAAACCACCACATCATTTAAAATTTTTACACGTTCTAATTATTCGGTTCCAAAACACCAAACTTGTACTGCACACGGTCCCCATGGAAAGGCCCCCTCAGCAGGACAGCCACAGATGCTGCCATGAAAGGGCAGCAGGGTGCCCTCCTCCCTTGTTTTCTGCCTGGGCGGCCACCGGGTTTTGAAACCCATGCACCCTACTAAGTTTCTAGGGTGCAATTCGTGGACCCTTCCCTTTCCCATCCCAGCAGGTGGTCAAGGGCCCGCTGGCCTCCAAAGTGCCAGAAGCAGGGCTGGGCCAGCCGGCCAGAGTTCAGAGTTCTGGCCCTTGGACTTGCAGCGGACACTAGGCTGCTTGGGAAAACCGCGCGGCTCTGACCTTTCAGCAAAGGGGTGGAGCGGTCAAGGCCTTGAGCCCAAAGGCGAGGCCTTTCTGCGACCGCCAGGTTGTGCCAACAGAGGGCGGACTACGTGGTTCCCTGCTCCACGCAGTCCCAGTTCCCTGACCTGTGGTCCGCACCCCTCCGCCGCGCCCACTGGATGCCGATCCTTGGGGACCCAGGAGCGCACGCAGTGGGCGTTCCCAGCCGCCACGGCGACCCCCGAGAGGACAACGGGGAAGCCCTCCCCCACCCCCGCCAGGAGCCGCCCCCGCCCCGCGCCGCCCCGCCCCTGCCATGCTCCCGGTGCCTTCCCAGCCGCAGTGGGGATCCCCGGAGCACAACTGGGACCGCCCCCCATCCCCGCCACGACCCGATTCCCGACCCGCGCCGCCCGGCTTCGCCCCGCCCCGGGCGCGCTCCCGGTGCGCTGCCCACCTTCACCACGGGCTCCCGGTGAGCCCCGCCCCCCACGCCCGGTTCCAGGAGAGCCTCTGGGACCTCGCTCCCGCCGCCCGGTGAAACGGGAGGACAATCCATCCAGCCCACAGAGGCAATCCAAGCTGTCTAGAATTCAGGGATCCAACGAGGACTACGGAAAGGAAAGATGACCTGACCTAGGAGGGCCATGATATTCTATAGAACCGGACAAAGTTGGTTGCCAAGGAAACTTGATTCCTTGGAACCCGGAAAGCTGGTTCTTTTCATATGCAATTCCAAACCATGAGCTCCTTCCCAAAGCCTGCCTGGCCGCCAGCCCCACCCCCCACTCCCCAGAAAAAACGGCTCAAAGAAATCTTTTCCATCTCAGGCGGAAACCTGGAAGATGTCTTGTCTTGTCTGTCTGGATTGATGTATGTGTCAGTGTGAGCCTTGTGATTTTTGATAATAGTGCTCAAGTTCTGAGTTCTTATTTCAATGGTCTCAAGACAAGGCAGCCCTTGCAAACCCAACTGCTTCCAATACAAGAAAACTTTGACCTCAGGGAATGTCAGAGTCCCGTGAACTGGGAACTAGTCAATATGAAATATCTAGTAGTTTTGTTTTTGCTCCTCTACTGTAGACATGTCTAAGAGTCATCAACATGAAGCACAAAATGTTCATAGTGCCTCGGTTGGTTCTAAGGTAAAAATTGCTATATCGTTCTATCTGTCACAAGCTTGTCAACAAGAAAGTACCTCGGAAGAACAGGAACAAAACGAAAAATTAAATGTGATATGAGCTTTTAGATAAACTATGAACACTAATTACACTCGAAAATATCTGCCTATGAGAGTCTTGATTGAAGGCAGAGGAGAAGGGGACGACAGAGGCTAAGATGGTTGGATGGCATCACTGATTCGATGGACATGAGTGTGAGCAAGCCCCTGGAGTTGGTGATGGACACGGAAGCCCAGCGTCCTGCAGGCCACGGGGTCCCAAAGAGTCAGACACGACTGAGCCACTGAACTGAACTGAACATACAATCGTTTCTCCAGGTGTTTTGGTTACCCGAGTTTCTATCCTGTGCTAAACTAAGTGACGACAGTGTACTGAAGAGCTGGGTCATTTCCAAATAAATTCAAGTTCTGAAACATTCACGCCTTGAAAGGACCTCCCTTTTACACAGAAACAAAAGAGATTTTTGACTATCCAATAATAGTGTCTGGCACCATCCTGACATGTGAAACGTAAGAAAGCAATTTTTTTTGTTTTGTTTGGTTCTGATCTTGGGGTGTGTGTGTGTGTGTGTGTGTGCGTGCGTGCGTGTGTGCGTGCGGGGGAGGGGAGGGGAGGGGCGCTACTATCACTGATTGCCGGGGTCCTGCCCCGGCTGATCCAGGGTATTCGAAGCGGGGACGGCGTCGGCGACCTATTTATTTAAATATTTTATCAAAGATATAAAGAGTAATAGGATGAGGATAGCTCAGTAGGAAAATTCAGTGGAGAAAAGAGGCTGAGTAGCTTGGTTTACGCGGGAGACCAATAAAACTTCAAGACAAGAAGTTTGCACCACTTACGTAGGCCGCAGGCGTCCTTCCGTTCCTCCCAAGGAGAGGAGACACTGAGGCCTCCCCGGTCGGATCTTAGAAGCCCAGGCATAATTAGTAAGCATGGTGGGTTCCGCGCTCCAGATGGAGACTCAACCAGAGTGAGAGAGAGAGAGCGACATGGGGAGACCAGTATTTCGAGAAACTGATCCCAATTCTTTATTTTCCATGGTCTACTTTTATACACTGAGATGTTATACAAAAGTCACGTGGGGAAAGCAGTCCTGACTTTTATTAAAGTCAGGTGCTTCACACAAATGTATACAGAGGTCTTAGGGGTGTTACATCATCTTCTGGCCAGGGGGACCTGCTGACAATTTACGACCCTCTCCTTGTGACAGCGGTCAGTCAATCAGGACACTTATTTCTCTAGGGCTGATTATTCTCAAAACAGACGCCACCCAAGTAAAGTTACACTCCTACAGGGTGAGGGTGTAGTGGGTTTTAGTTAAGGAAAGAATTTACTTAGCCTAAGGTCTAACGTGATTAATATCAAAGGTTAATTCTATATATTCATTAATGTGTGTAAGGGCAGGGGATATGGAGACTTAGCAACAAACATTGGCTCAACAAATGAAAAACCCTTCACCAACACAATTTCTAATTAGCCCATTATACTTATACTAATAGTTTTCTAACTTCTCTAAAGAACCTGTTTTTAGAAGGTTTAAAGCATCTCGTGCCTCTCATGGTTGGGAGGCTGTGAGCAATCACATGTGGCCGGAGGAGCCTGTCAGGCAGGCTAGAGAACCTTCAGAGGAGTTTGTATGTTAAAACACTCTTATCACGCCCAGGAATTATTATTAACTGGAGCTCTAGGTTAACTCTTTCTCTGAAAGAGGTGGTGGGGGACAGCCCCCCGTAAAGTCAGAGATGTAGGTGAGAGCACAAAGTAGTAAAGTAGGCAGGCTCTGGTTATGGGGGTAGATGCTCGAGGAGTTCCAGGGGGACTCCTGAGGCTCGATCCCGCCTTTGCGTATGTCGAGCCTCCTTCCTCATGACCTTTGTCACGGGCGGAGTACCTGACTCTGGCCCCCAACATCTCCCCCTTTTTTATTTCTTAAAACAACCAGATGCAGCTCAGTCGCGAGCTTCCGAATGTTCTGCCAGAGAATCCTGACAATACAAGGAAGAATGATTATGAGAAGTAGGATTAGATCACCAAAAACAACATAACTAGGGATATTAGACAGAATATTTTTTCCAGAAATAAAGTTAGAGAAGGTGTTAAAAAAAATCATTAGCTGCTCCAGTGGCGGTAAAATCCAGTCGAGAGTGTTCCAAGGTCTGTATTTGATTATGAAGTTTCCCTAAGTCCAGGCCAATATCAGAACTGTTCCAAACACCTGAGATATGATTTTTAATCTTTTCCCATTCATAATCTGTCTTGTTTACCTTCAAAGATGTCACGCATATCCACCTGTAATCAGCGTGGCATGTCAACGCCATCTTCACCTTTAAAGCCTATAACTCAGTCCCAATATGCATAATTGCTTCTTCTAAGGCGTCTACTCTCATCTCTAATTTCCTATCTATAGCTTCCTGTGTTGCTAGAGTTAAAGAAACAATTTTAGACATGGTATCAACATATTGGGCAGTATGCACTTGTTGAGTCAATGATATTGCTGCCGCAGTAACAGAAGTAATTGTTGCTATCAAAGCTGATATTCCTAGGATAAGCAAGCCCACAAACCGTCGCGATCGCATTAAATCCTGCAATTGTTGTAACACAGTAAGACCATAGCTATCATATAGGCACCATAAGATAGGATGGGCATTGTTAACACCACAAAGGAGCAAACATTACATTGAGGGTTTAAACAAGATGAAAGCATACATTGTTCACAAGTCACTACGTTAGGTCCACCTGAATAATTCATGCCTACATTAAGTTTGTTGGAGTCATTAGTAAAAAGGAAAACATAAGGCGAGTGTGGACAAGCTAAAACAGAATAAGTAGAATTATTTTCTGGTTGGAGTTCATGCTGCAGCAGCCCTGTCAGTCTCGCCGGGATCTCGATGTTTATCTTGTCTCCCCTGCCGGCGGGCTCCTCTTTTGTGATCGAAGCAATGGGGGAACTGGATGTCTGGGGGTCTGAAACATGGAGAATCAACCTGTCCCGGATCTAAATTGGAGAATTTGCATCCTGTGGAAAAATACAAGCACATCCTCGACCGCTAGTTAATAATGGGTCAGGACCCTTTCATTGTCCTGAGAGGAGGTCCTTCCGTTTAACTAATGGTTTTGCATTTAATTGCTCCAGGCATCAATGACGAAGCATTGCAGTAGTTCCAGCCAGATCAGCATTTAGAATATTTATTACGAAAAGAGCATGTTGCAAGATTTGATGGGGAGAACTATACTTAAACTCCCCTTCTTTTAATTTTTGAATTTGAAGCTTTAATGTTTGATATGCTCTTTCCACAATGGCTTGTCCCCGGGGATTATAAGGGATGCCTGTATTGTGTTTAATTTGAAACTGTAAACAAAATTCCTGAAAAGACTTAGAAATGTAAGCAGGAGCATTGTCAGTTTTCAGAGCTTTTGGTAGGCCCAAATATGAAAAACAAGTAAAGAGATGTTGTATAACACCTTTAACTGCCTCTCCGGTACGAGAAGTTGCAATAATGACATGAGAAAAGGTATAACAAAGGACAGTTTTCCAAATGAAGAGACATGAGTTACATCCATGTGCCAGAGTACGTTAGGTTTGAGACCATGAGGATTAACTCCCGTAGGTAGACTATATTATAAACAGTGGGGCAGTGTAAGCAAGAGCGCACAATCTCCCTAGCAGTTTCTCTGGGAATTTGGAATTGATATCTTAAGGTAGTAGCATATTGATGATGAAGTGAGTGAGAGGCTCTGGCCTCCTCAATCACAGTAGCCACTGTATTTCTGGTTAAGTCAGCCAAATCATTAAAGGCATTTAAAGGGCCGGGCAATCCGGAATGAGCCCGAATGTGTCCAGTGAAAAATATTTTATTTCTTTTCCAAATTTGTTGCTGTAATTTAGTTAACAAATGAAATATGGTAGTTTTATTTTCAGGCAAAACCGCAGTTTCAATGTGTGGAAACAACCTGACAATATACTGAGAATCAGAATAAAGGTTAAATTCCTCATCTGCAAACATAGCAAAAGCCTTTATGACTGTTGTTATTTCAGCGCTTTAAGCTGAAGTTTTCTGTGTTTCTAAAACTTTTTGGTGATTTTTAGTAACTATGGAGGCTTTACCATTTGCTGACCCGTCAGTAAAGGCTATCTGAGCATTTGGACTAGGAGATTGTTTACATCTGACAGGAAAAATAACTGGATGTCTGGATATAAAATTCAGCAAAACATGTGAGGGTAAATGATGCAAAATTTTGACCAAAATAGTTTCCTATAGCAATCTGCCAATTTTTATCAAACATTAGAAGAGCAACAAGTTGTTCCTTATTATATGGAATTACAATTTTTGATGGCTCTTTACCAAATAATTCAATGTTCCGCTTTTTTCCTTTAATATCAAAGTAGCTATCAATCCCGGATAAGAAGCCACTACATTTTTAGTTTGAGCGGGAAGATGGACCCACTCTAGGGGGCCGTTTTTTTATAAAACCAATTTTTTGTCTGGTTATCCCAGTTACACCTATGGGGGGGTTTTATGGCAAAGGAATTGTCAAGCAGTTGTCAATTTAATTTTTTAAAATTTTTTAAAATTTACATTTTAACAACATAAATTTAGAGATATGTTAATTTAGGTCTAATGTTTAGTTTAGGTCTCCGTATAAATTTAAATAATAAATGTATAACCTCCTTATCTCATTTTAGTATACAGATATACCTAAATGCAAAATGTATTTATATATGTATTTATACATGGCAACAAATACAAACTTATTGACATAATCAATATACTTGAATTAATCTTCATAATTAATATGTTAATTAATATATATTACAGCAATACAACACGTACACAGCTAATACCAGCCAACACAAACCAATGTACTGTAATAGTACATGTCACACATATATAATTATACAGTATACAGAACATATATCATCACAGCACATCAATCCATACCAATTAATATCAGCCACACACATTATATTACTACAATATACATTTAATTATACAGTATATATATAATACATATATTGATTTATATACAAATTAAGTAAGTATAGATCTATAAATAGAATTAGGTATACCTTTATTATGTTTTATTTATACCCATACCTAATTAGGCAAACTGCAATTAGGCAAATATATTTATATTATGTATTTATAATAATATATATAGTATTATTAATTGTACCGCCTGTTGATCACTAAGAAATTGAGAAAACCCTTCTCTGAGTATCTCCTATTTGAGACAGCACGTCCCTCTCCCATAGGGTAAAGGGGAGCATAGGAACTACATAGGGTTGGAAAGTTTCACAGGTATCTTCAAACTGCCAATCTAACATTTTTGAACTTTTAACTACTGTGGGGGCTTGAGGGCAAATGAAACAAAATTTGACCCCTGAAATCTATCAGGGCAACTTGCCAATCATCACTATTTTGTAAAAGACTTGCAGTTGATCCTTATTGAATGGAATTACTATATTTGCTACTTCTTTTCTAAAAAGTTCCACACTTCCTTTTTCCTCCTTTTATAATTAATTGTGCCACCAAGCTGGGATAAGATAAAACTATTTTTCTTGGGGTCACTGGTAGATGGAACCAATGGGCCTTTTTGTCACAAGCATCCTGTAGGTGTATGTTTTATGGCAAGAATAATTTAATCTCATCTTTTGGTAATATTAATTCTAATTAACTGACCATTTAAAGTCTCATACACTTCAACAAGAGCTAACTCTGTCTCATTAGTCAACTTTTTCTTAGAACTGGAATTAGGATCAATTTTTAAGCAATCAAATAAAGGCTTTAAATCTGCAGTAGTCAGTTTTAAATGAGGGTGTATCCAATTAATGTCCCCTAATAATTTTTGGAAATCATTTAAAGTTAGTAAACAATCTCTCCGCAGCTTCAAAGGGGCATTATCAGTTTTTAAAACTTTTGGCAGACCTAAATATGAGAAGCAAGTAAAGAGGTATTGCACAACATGTTTATAAGCTTTTCCAGTTATCGTTTTGTAACCTAGATCTGGTCTACAGCTTTTTAGATGACAAGCAACCATCTAATCTTTGCTTGAATACTTCCAGCAACGGGGAACTCACTATTCTTCAAGGTTTTAAACTCTCCCTCACCTTTTTCTCTACAGCATTCCCACCCCACATACCTTTCTCTAATCTCACCAACTCATTTTTAGTATTATACGTGGGCCAGGAACTAGGCCAGTCTTTTCCAGCAATGTTAAGAGACGTCTGTTCTTGTGTCTAATAGCCCTGACATTTTATTTTCTTGAATTAAAAGATCTTTTAAAGGCCTTGGAGCTGTAATTCCCTGCACCCAAAAAGCTAGATCACTAAATCTAAATGCTCTGTGGCTCTTAGCTTGAGAAGTCAAGGTTTTTCTTGTCTGATAATAAGGTAAAAAGCAAAAGCTGTGTTACTCTTTGACCTTTATTAATTTGCACAGTTTTAGTAGGCGGTGAGAACAAAACTTTAATTTCTCAATATAATCAGAATCTACTACACCATGCACCACCGAAATTTTCTTTTTCTTTTTCTTTACTTATTTATTTGTTTTCTTTCTTTCTTTCTTTCTTTTTTTTTTTTTTTTAAGAAAGCGAGCTACGCCCTAGCACAAGTCCTACAATGCCCTCAGGTAGGGGGCCAGCCACTCCCGTTGGAATTGGAGTAACCTCGTCAAGGGTTAATATTGTTGCTAAATCCCCTTACCGTTTGGCTTTTCTCTTAGCCTGGGTAAGACCCCCCTGAGGGGGTTTTCTCCAAGGAGCACGCTCTGCATATTGTGCATGCAGTCTGTTTTAAAAGCTCCACTGTTTAAAAAACTTTTTATCTTTTTCAGGCTTAGGCAACACTTTGAGAGGCTTTGGGGGCAAAGTGGGGAACTCTTGGGCCCTGGAAGGCGCAAACGGAGGCGGCGGCTATCGCCCCAAATCAGAAAGTGGTGGATAAGTTTTTTTAAAAGTTTGCGCAGAGGGGGAGGTAGCTCGCCAGGGCGTCTGGCCACAGTGTCCTGTAAGTCCTCTCCTCTCTCCTCTGCTGATTTTTTCTTCCTTCTTCTCTTTAAATCTTTCTCAAGTTTTCTTTCCCTCACTCTATCTTTTTTCCTTCCTCTTCTCTTCTCTTTTACTTTCTATCATTTCCTTCTTGTTTCCCTCTTTCATTCTCCCTTCTTCCTTCTTACTACCTTCTCTTTCTTTCGTTTCTTTTCCTTTACCCTCTTTCTCTCTAACTTTTTCTTTCCTCCTCCGTCTCTTTCTCTCTGTATCTCTTTTTCTAACTTCCTTTTTTCCTTTTTCTATCTTGCTGCATTCCCTGATTCCTTCCTCCTCCGATCCTCTCTCCTTTTCACTCTTTAGTTCTTTTTCTATCTTTAGATCTTTCTCTATATTCTTTCCTTTTTTCTTTTTCACTTTTTTTTTTTTCTTTTTATTTTTTTCTCTCTCTCTCTTTTTTTTTTTTTTGCTTGGGTGAAGCCCCCCTGAGGGGGTTTTTCTGCAAGGAGCAGGCTCTGTATATTGTGTATTTTTCAAAAGCTCCTTTCTTTAAAAATAAAACTTTTTAATCTTTTTCAACCTTAGGCAATGCTCTGGGAGGCTTTGGATGTAAACTGGGGAATTCCTAGGCCCTGAGAGGTGCAAGCAGAGGTGGGGTAGTCGCCTTAAATCAGAAATTGTTGGACAAATTTTTAAAGGTTTGTGCAGAGGGAGAGGGGGCTCGCCAGGGCGCCCGGCCGCAGCGTCCTGTAAGCCCTCTCACTCCTCGGGAGGTAGAGCACAGTGTCCCTCCTCTTCCTCGTCAATGGCAGAAAATATGATCTGTGCAGAAGGTGGAGACCCACTACCATCCACCGCTATAGCCTCTCCCATAGGTCACCCCACAGCCTCATGACGAGGATCCAGAACATTTTTAATCATATTTATAGGATAAGTGTTTAGTTGTTTTTTTTCACCTTCACCCAAGTATCTAAATTAACAGTAGCTTCTTTAACAGTTTCAGATTACTTGTATAAAGAGTTGCCATTCTTAGTTTCAGTGTTATCCATGTCAGAAAGTTAAATATAATAGAAGATAAAGCTTTTAGCTTTCAAAAGATCAGGCTTTTCTTTGGCCTTTTAACTTCAGAAACCATTTTTTCTCTCTAACTCTTTAACACTTTCAACACTTCCCACTCCTACTCGCCCTGTCTATCCTACAGGGGGGTCCGCGGCACCCTGAGTGGGGTCCTATCCGTCCCTAAAATTCAACACTGGGGAAAGGGTTGGGGACCTACCTTCGAATCGTCCCTGTATCGGGCGCCACCTGCCGGGGTCCTGCCCCGGCTGATCCAGGGTATTCGAAGCGGGGACGGCGTCGGCGACCTATTTATTTAAATATTTTATCAAAGATATAAAGAGTAATAGGATGAGGATAGCTCAGTAGGAAAATTCAGTGGAGAAAAGAGGCTGAGTAGCTTGGTTTACGCGGGAGACCAATAAAACTTCAAGACAAGAAGTTTGCACCACTTACGTAGGCCGCAGGCGTCCTTCCGTTCTCCCGAAGGAGAGGAGACACTGAGGCCTCCCCGGTCGGATCTTAGAAGCCCAGGCATAATTAGTAAGCATGGTGGGTTCCGCGCTCCAGATGGAGACTCAACCAGAGTGAGAGAGAGAGAGCGACATGGGGAGACCAGTATTTCGAGAAACTGATCCCAATTCTTTATTTTCCATGGTCTACTTTTATACACTGAGATGTTATACAAAAGTCACGTGGGGAAAGCAGTCCTGACTTTTATTAAAGTCAGGTGCTTCACACAAATGTATACAGAGGTCTTAGGGGTGTTACATCATCTTCTGGCCAGGGGGACCTGCTGACAATTTACGACCCTCTCCTTGTGACAGCGGTCAGTCAATCAGGACACTTATTTCTCTAGGGCTGATTATTCTCAAAACAGACGCCACCCAAGTAAAGTTACACTCCTACAGGGTGAGGGTGTAGTGGGTTTTAGTTAAGGAAAGAATTTACTTAGCCTAAGGTCTAACGTGATTAATATCAAAGGTTAATTCTATATATTCATTAATGTGTGTAAGGGCAGGGGATATGGAGACTTAGCAACAAACATTGGCTCAACAAATGAAAAACCCTTCACCAACACAATTTCTAATTAGCCCATTATACTTATACTAATAGTTTTCTAACTTCTCTAAAGAACCTGTTTTTAGAAGGTTTAAAGCATCTCGTGCCTCTCATGGTTGGGAGGCTGTGAGCAATCACATGTGGCCGGAGGAGCCTGTCAGGCAGGCTAGAGAACCTTCAGAGGAGTTTGTAGGTTAAAACACTCTTATCACGCCCAGGAATTATTATTAACTGGAGCTCTAGGTTAACTCTTTCTCTGAAAGAGGTGGTGGGGGACAGCCCCCCGTAAAGTCAGAGATGTAGGTGGGAGCACAAAGTAGTAAAGTAGGCAGGCTCTGGTTATGGGGGTAGATGCTCGAGGAGTTCCAGGGGGACTCCTGAGGCTCGATCCCGCCTTTGCGTATGTCGAGCCTCCTTCCTCATGACCTTTGTCACGGGCGGAGTACCTGACTCTGGCCCCCAACAACTGATAGGTATGTTCACCAATCTGTCGAATGCCAATATAAAAGTCAGTTCTTGGTTGCTGAAGGGAAATGTATGACTTGGTATTAAAAGAAGGTATGTGGCATGAAATCGCATTTTCTGAAGGAAAACGACGTCGTTCTTTCTTCCAGGTGGCAGTTTCAGGATGGGAGAAGCAAAGGAATGGGTACAGAATGGGATAAGGAGGTTGTAGGGAAAGTGGACCCCCAGAAAAGAGTGTTGTGCCTAGCACAAGGTTTCTTGAGAGGTTGAACTGCCTTTGCTAATGGATTTTAAGTTTCTTTACCTCTTCCGTGATCTCTTCTAGGTTGACCTAGAACAGAAATCTCTTGTTAGCTTTGGCTAAGTGGAGAAGTATTGCTTCACGGTGACTTGTGTGATCCTACCTGACTGTTCTAAACCCTTTTGATATTTATGCACTGCTGCTGCTGCTGCTGCTGCTGCTGCGAGGTCGTTTCAGTCGTGTCCGAGTCTGTGTGACCCCATGGACGGCAGCCCACCAGGCCCCGAGTCCCTGGGATTCTCCAGGCAAGAACACTGGAGTGGGTTGCCATGTCCTCCTCCAATGCATGAAAGTGAAATGTGAAAGTGAAGTCGCTCAGTCGTGCCCGACTCTGAGCGACCCCATGGACTGCAGCCTACCAGGCTCTTCCGTCCATGAGATTTTCCAGGCAAGAGTACTGGAGTGGGGTGCCATTGCCTTCTCCCATATCTATTCACAAGCCTGCCTAAATCATTGACTTCTAGCCACCTTTGGGATGCCAATGCCCACCCACCCTTACCAGGCCGCAGAGGAGAGAAAACACTTACCACAGGAGGTCCGGGTAAGGAACAAGGAACTAACAAGCTCCCACCAACCAGGATTCTGCAGAGGTCAACAAGAGGTCAGCAAGAGATGGGAGACTGCAGTCCAGAGGTCCTAGCAACTTCCAGCGAGCAGCAAAGACCCAGCATAGTCAAAACGAATTCAATGTTACCAAAAACAAATAAATAAACGGACAGAAGTTCTTGGAACACATGACTGAGGTTAGGGGTGAGGCAGTACATGTATGTGCCAGGATACTCTTAAAGTATACTCTTAACGTAGATGAGGAGAACAAGGTAGGAGGAAAACTTACTGTTTGGTTCAGGTCGCTTCGGAGCCTTTTGGGGGAACCGACCTGAAGCCAGAGTCTAGCCGAAATACACAGGCTTTGAACATCGCTGAAGACCAACATTTCCTAAGGAAAAAACGCATTGCTTAGCTCAAGGTTTGTCTGGGAAATTCTTACACATCAGGAGATGGCTCCGAGGTGGATTCCTACAAAGAACATCCATGCAAAGGACAAGCCTGCACAGCTCTGTGCACATCTGCCCCCTCCCCCCCTCACAACCAGCAGCATTTCCAAGTGACCTCCTAAGGCCTTCGCCAAAATACAGGGGCACCTCTGGGCTTCCTGTTTCCCTCATTTTCCGGAATCTTTTCTAAAAAAAAAGAAAAACAAAAAACAAATTAAAAAAAAAAAAAAAAAACCCGCACATTTCTTCGTACAATGCCACAGTGGAAGGAACACAGGCCTTCAATATTAAGACCTAAATTTGCAAAAAACTTGGAGCTTGGTTTTTTGTTTTGTTTTGTTTTGTTTGAATCAAACCACCACATCATTTAAAATTTTTACACGTTCTAATTATTCGGTTCCAAAACACCAAACTTGTACTGCACACGGTCCCCATGGAAAGGCCCCCTCAGCAGGACAGCCACAGATGCTGCCATGAAAGGGCAGCAGGGTGCCCTCCTCCCTTGTTTTCTGCCTGGGCGGCCACCGGGTTTTGAAACCCATGCACCCTACTAAGTTTCTAGGGTGCAATTCGTGGACCCTTCCCTTTCCCATCCCAGCAGGTGGTCAAGGGCCCGCTGGCCTCCAAAGTGCCAGAAGCAGGGCTGGGCCAGCCGGCCAGAGTTCAGGGTTCTGGCCCTTGGACTTGCAGCGGACACTAGGCTGCTTGGGAAAACCGCGCGGCTCTGACCTTTCAGCAAAGGGGTGGAGCGGTCAAGGCCTTGAGCCCAAAGGCGAGGCCTTTCTGCGACCGCCAGGTTGTGCCAACAGAGGGCGGACTACGTGGTTCCCTGCTCCACGCAGTCCCAGTTCCCTGACCTGTGGTCCGCACCCCTCCGCCGCGCCCACTGGATGCCGATCCTTGGGGACCCAGGAGCGCAGGCAGTGGGCGTTCCCAGCCGCCACGGCGACCCCCGAGAGGACAACGGGGAAGCCCTCCCCCACCCCCGCCAGGAGCCGACCCCCGCCCCGCGCCGCCCCGCCCCTGCCATGCTCCCGGTGCCTTCCCAGCCGCAGTGGGGATCCCCGGAGCACAACTGGGACCGCCCCCCATCCCCGCCACGACCCGATTCCCGACCCGCGCCGCCCGGCTTCGCCCCGCCCCGGGCGCGCTCCCGGCGCGCTGCCCACCTTCACCACGGGCTCCCGGTGAGCCCCGCCCCCACGCCCGGTTCCAGGAGAGCCTCTGGGACCTCGCTCCCGCCGCCCGGTGAAACGGGAGGACAATCCATCCAGTCCACAGAGGCAATCCAAGCTGTCTAGAATTCAGGGATCCAACGAGGACTACGGAAAGGAAAGATGACCTGACCTAGGAGGGCCATGATATTCTATAGAACCGGACAAAGTTGGTTGCCAAGGAAACTTGATTCCTTGGAACCCGGAAAGCTGGTTCTTTTCATATGCAATTCCAAACCTGGAGCTCCTTCCCAAAGCCTGCCTGGCCGCCAGCCCCACCCCCACTCCCCAGAAAAAACGGCTCAAAGAAATCTTTTCCATCTCACGCGGAAACCTGGAAGATGTCTTGTCTTGTCTGTCTGGATTGATGTATGTGTCAGTGTGAGCCTTGTGATTTTTGATAATAGTGCTCAAGTTCTGAGTTCTTATTTCAATGGTCTCAAGACAAGGCAGCCCTTGCAAACCCAACTGCTTCCAATACAAGAAAACTTTGACCTCAGGGAATGTCAGAGTCCCGTGAACTGGGAACTAGTCAATATGAAATATCTAGTAGTTTTGTTTTTGCTCCTCTACTGTAGACATGTCTAAGAGTCATCAACATGAAGCACAAAATGTTCATAGTGCCTCGGTTGGTTCTAAGGTAAAAATTGCTATATCGTTCTATCTGTCACAAGCTTGTCAACAAGAAAGTACCTCGAAAGAACAGGAACAAAACGAAAAATTAAATGTGATATGAGCTTTTAGATAAACTATGAACACTAATTACACTCGAAAATATCTGCCTATGAGAGTCTTGATTGAAGGCAGAGGAGAAGGGGACGACAGAGGCTAAGATGGTTGGATGGCATCACTGATTCGATGGACATGAGTTTGAGCAAGCCCCTGGAATTGGTGATGGACACGGAAGCCCAGCGTCCTGCAGGCCACGGGGTCCCAAAGAGTCAGACACGACTGAGCCACTGAACTGAACTGAACATACAATCGTTTCTCCAGGTGTTTGGGTTACCCGAGTTTCTATCCTGTGCTAAACTAAGTGACGACAGTGTACTGAAGAGCTGGGTCATTTCCAAATAAATTAAAGTTCTGAAACATTCACGCCTTGAAAGGACCTCCCTTTTACACAGAAACAAAAGAGATTTTTGACTATCCAATAAGAGTGTCTGGCACCATCCTGACATGTGAAACGTAAGAAAGCAATTTTTTTTGTTTTGTTTGGTTCTGATCTTGGGGGTGTGTGTGTGTGTGTGTGCGTGCGTGCGTGCGTGCGGGGGAGGGGAGGGGCGCTACTATCACTGATAGGTATGTTCACCAATCTGTCGAATGCCAATATAAAAGTCAGTTCTTGGTTGCTGAAGGGAAATGTATGACTTGGTATTAAAAGAAGGTATGTGGCATGAAATCGCATTTTCTGAAGGAAAACGACGTCGTTCTTTCTTCCAGGTGGCAGTTTCAGGATGGGAGAAGCAAAGGAATGGGTACAGAATGGGATAAGGAGGTTGTAGGGAAAGTGGACCCCCAGAAAAGAGTGTTGTGCCTAGCACAGGGTTTCTTGAGAGGTTGAACTGCCTTTGCTAATGGATTTTAAGTTTCTTTACCTCTTCCGTGATCTCTTCTAGGTTGACCTAGAACAGAAATCTCTTGTTAGCTTTGGCTAAGTGGAGAAGTATTGCTTCACGGTGACTTGTGTGATCCTACCTGACTGTTCTAAACCCTTTTGATATCTATGCACTGCTGCTGCTGCTGCTGCTGCTGCTGCGAAGTCGTTTCAGTCGTGTCCGAGTCTGTGTGACCCCATGGACGGCAGCCCACCAGGCCCCGCAGTCCCTGGGGTTCTCCAGGCAAGAACACTGGAGTGGGTTGCCATGTCCTCCTCCAATGCATGAAAGTGAAATGTGAAAGTGAAGTCGCTCAGTCGTGCCCGACTCTGAGCGACCCCATGGACTGCAGCCTACCAGGCTCTTCCGTCCATGAGATTTTCCAGGCAAGAGTACTGGAGTGGGGTGCCATTGCCTTCTCCCATATCTATTCACAAGCCTGCCTAAATCATTGGCTTCTAGCCACCTTTGGGATGCCAATGACCACCCACACTTACCAGGCCGCAGAGGAGAGAAAACACTTACCACAGGAGGTCCGGGTAAGGAACAAGGAACTAACAAGCTCCCACCAACCAGGATTCTGCAGAGGTCAACAAGAGGTCAGCAAGAGATGGGAGACTGCAGTCCAGAGGTCCTAGCAACTTCCAGCGAGCAGCAAAGACCCAGCATAGTCAAAACAAATTCAATGTTACCCAAAACAAATAAATAAACGGGCAGAAGTTCTTGGAACACATGACTGAGGTTAGGGGTGAGGCAGTACATGTATGTGCCAGGATACTCTTAAAGTATACTCTTAACGTAGATGAGGAGAACAAGGTAGGAGGAAAACTTACTGTTTGGTTCAGGTCGCTTCGGAGCCTTTTGGGGGAACCGACCTGAAGCCAGAGTCTAGCCGAAATACACAGGCTTTGAACATCGCTGAAGACCAACATTTCCTAAGGAAAAAACGCATTGCTTAGCTCAAGGTTTGTCTGGGAAATTCTTACACATCAGGAGATGGCTCCGAGGTGGATTCCTACAAAGAACATCCATGCAAAGGAGAAGCCTGCACAGCTCTGTGCACATCTGCCCCCTCCCCCCCTCACAACCAGCAGCATTTCCAAGTGACCTCCTAAGGCCTTCGCCAAAATACAGGGGCACCTCTGGGCTTCCTGTTTCCCTCATTTTCCGGAATCTTTTCTAAAAAAAAGAAAAACAAAAAACAAATTAAAAAAAAAAAAAAAAAACCCGCACATTTCTTCGTACAATGCCACAGTGGAAGGAACACAGGCCTTCAATATTAAGACCTAAATTTGCAAAAAACTTGGAGCTTGGTTTTTTGTTTTGTTTTGTTTTGTTTGAATCAAACCACCACATCATTTAAAATTTTTACACGTTCTAATTATTCGGTTCCAAAACACCAAACTTGTACTGCACAGGGTCCCCATGGAAAGGCCCCCTCAGCAGGACAGCCACAGATGCTGCCATGAAAGGGCAGCAGGGTGCCCTCCTCCCTTGTTTTCTGCCTGGGCGGCCACCGGGTTTTGAAACCCATGCACCCTACTAAGTTTCTAGGGTGCAATTCGTGGACCCTTCCCTTTCCCATCCCAGCAGGTGGTCAAGGGCCCGCTGGCCTCCAAAGTGCCAGAAGCAGGGCTGGGCCAGCCGGCCAGAGTTCAGGGTTCTGGCCCTTGGACTTGCAGCGGACACTAGGCTGCTTGGGAAAACCGCGCGGCTCTGACCTTTCAGCAAAGGGGTGGAGCGGTCAAGGCCTTGAGCCCAAAGGCGAGGCCTTTCTGCGACCGCCAGGTTGTGCCAACAGAGGGCGGACTACGTGGTTCCCTGCTCCACGCAGTCCCCGTTCCCTGACCTGTGGTCCGCACCCCTCCGCCGCGCCCACTGGATGCCGATCCTTGGGGACCCAGGAGCGCACGCAGTGGGCGTTCCCAGCCGCCACGGCGACCCCCGAGAGGACAACGGGGAAGCCGTCCCCCACCCCCGCCAGGAGCCGACCCCCGCCCCGCGCCGCCCCGCCCCTGCCATGCTCCCGGTGCCTTCCCAGCCGCAGTGGGGATCCCCGGAGCACAACTGGGACCGCCCCCCATCCCCGCCACGACCCGATTCCCGACCCGCGCCGCCCGGCTTCGCCCCGCCCCGGGCGCGCTCCCGGCGCGCTGCCCACCTTCACCACGGGCTCCCGGTGAGCCCCGCCCCCACGCCCGGTTCCAGGAGAGCCTCTGGGACCTCGCTCCCGCCGCCCGGTGAAACGGGAGGACAATCCATCCAGCCCACAGAGGCAATCCAAGCTGTCTAGAATTCAGGGATCCAACGAGGGCTACGGAAAGGAAAGATGACCTGACCTAGGAGGGCCATGATATTCTATAGAACCGGACAAAGTTGGTTTCCAAGGAAACTTGATTCCTTGGAACCCGGAAAGCTGGTTCTTTTCATATGCAATTCCAAACCAGGAGCTCCTTCCCAAAGCCTGCCTGGCCGCCAGCCCCACCCCCACTCCCCAGAAAAAACGGCTCAAAGAAATCTTTTCCATCTCACGCGGAAACCTGGAAGATGTCTTGTCTTGTCTGTCTGGATTGATGTATGTGTCAGTGTGAGCCTTGTGATTTTTGATAATAGTGCTCAAGTTCTGAGTTCTTATTTCAATGGTCTCAAGACAAGGCAGCCCTTGCAAACCCAACTGCTTCCAATACAAGAAAACTTTGACCTCAGGGAATGTCAGAGTCCCGTGAACTGGGAACTAGTCACTATTAAACATCTAGTAGTTTTGTTTTTGCTCCTCTACTGTAGACATGTCTAAGAGTCATCAACATGAAGCACAAAATGTTCATAGTGCCTCGGTTTGTTCTAAGGTAAAAATTGCTATATCGTTCTATCTGTCACAAGCTTGTCAACAAGAAAGTACCTCGAAAGAACAGGAACAAAACGAAAAATTAAATGTGATATGAGCTTTTAGATAAACTATGAACACTAATTACACTCGAAAATATCTGCCTATGAGAGTCTTGATTGAAGGCAGAGGAGAAGGGGACGACAGAGGCTAAGATGGTTGGATGGCATCACTGATTCGATGGACATGAGTGTGAGCAAGCCCCTGGAGTTGGTGATGGACACGGAAGCCCAGCGTCCTGCAGGCCACGGGGTCCCAAAGAGTCAGACACGACTGAGCCACTGAACTGAACTGAACATACAATCGTTTCTCCAGGTGTTTTGGTTGCCCGAGTTTCTATCCTGTGCTAAACTAAGTGACGACAGTGTACTGAAGAGCTGGGTCATTTCCAAATAAATTCAAGTTCTGAAACATTCACGCCTTGAAAGGACCTCCCTTTTACACAGAAACAAAAGAGATTTTTGACTATCCAATAAGAGTGTCTGGCACCATCCTGACATGTGAAACGTAAGAAAGCAATTTTTTTTGTCTGGTTTGGTTCTGATCTTGGGTGTGTGTGTGTGTGTGTGTGTGTGTGCGTGCGTGCGTGCGGGGGAGGGGAGGGGCGCTACTCTCACTGATAGGTATGTTCACCAATCTGTCGAATGCCAATATAAAAGTCAGTTCTTGGTTGCTGAAGGGAAATGTATGACTTGGTATTAAAAGAAGGTATGTGGCATGAAATCGCATTTTCTGAAGGAAAACGACGTCGTTCTTTCTTCCAGGTGGCAGTTTCAGGATGGGAGAAGCAAAGGAATGGGTACAGAATGGGATAAGGAGGTTGTAGGGAAAGTGGACCCCCAGAAAAGAGTGTTGTGCCTAGCACAAGGTTTCTTGAGAGGTTGAACTGCCTTTGCTAATGGATTTTAAGTTTCTTTACCTCTTCCGTGATCTCTTCTAGGTTGACCTAGAACAGAAATCTTTTGTTAGCTTTGGCTAAGTGGAGAAGTATTGCTTCACGGTGACTTGTGTGATCCTACCTGACTGTTCTAAACCCTTTTGATATCTATGCACTGCTGCTGCTGCTGCTGCTGCTGCTGCGAAGTCGTTTCAGTCGTGTCCGAGTCTGTGTGACCCCATGGACGGCAGCCCACCAGGCCCCGCAGTCCCTGGGGTTCTCCAGGCAAGAACACTGGAGTGGGTTGCCATGTCCTCCTCCAATGCATGAAAGTGAAATGTGAAAGTGAAGTCGCTCAGTCGTGCCCGACTCTGAGCGACCCCATGGACTGCAGCCTACCAGGCTCTTCCGTCCATGAGATTTTCCAGGCAAGAGTACTGGAGTGGGGTGCCATTGCCTTCTCCCATATCTATTCACAAGCCTGCCTAAATCATTGACTTCTAGCCACCTTTGGGATGCCAATGCCCACCCACCCTTACCAGGCCGCAGAGGAGAGAAAACACTTACCACAGGAGGTCCGGGTAAGGAACAAGGAACTAACAAGCTCCCACCAACCAGGATTCTGCAGAGGTCAACAAGAGGTCAGCAAGAGATGGGAGACTGCAGTCCAGAGGTCCTAGCAACTTCCAGCGAGCAGCAAAGACCCAGCATAGTCAAAACGAATTCAATGTTACCAAAAACAAATAAATAAACGGACAGAAGTTCTTGGAACACATGACTGAGGTTAGGGGTGAGGCAGTACATGTATGTGCCAGGATACTCTTAAAGTATACTCTTCACGTAGATGAGGAGAACAAGGTAGGAGGAAAACTTACTGTTTGGTTCAGGTCGCTTCTGAGCCTTTTGGGGGAACCGACCTGAAGCCAGAGTCTAGCCGAAATACACAGGCTTTGAACATCACTGAAGACCAACATTTCCTAAGGAAAAAACGCATTGCTTAGCTCAAGGTTTGTCTGGGAAATTCTTACACATCAGGAGATGGCTCCGAGGTGGATTTCTACAAAGAACATCCATGCAAAGGACAAGCCTGCACAGCTCTGTGCACATGTGCCCCCTCCCCCCCTCACAGCCAGCAGCATTTCCAAGTGACCTCCTAAGGCCTTCGCCAAACTACAGGGGCACCTCTGGGCTTCCTGTTTCCCTCATTTTTCGGAATCTTTTCTAAAAAAAAAAAAAAAAAAAAAACAAAAAAAAAAAAAAAAAAAAACAACCCGCACATTTCTTCGTACAATGCCACAGTGGAAGGAACACAGGCCTTCAATATTAAGACCTAAATTTGCAAAAAACTTGGAGCTTGGTTTTTTGTTTTGTTTTGTTTTGTTTTGTTTTGTTTGAATCAAACCACCACATCATTTAAAATTTTTACACGTTCTAATTATTCGTTTCCAAAACACCAAACTTGTACTGCACACGGTCCCCATGGAAAGGCCCCCTCAGCAGGACAGCCACAGATGCTGCCATGAAAGGGCAGCAGGGTGCCCTCCTCCCTTGTTTGCTGCCTGGGCGGCCACCGGGTTTTGAAACCCATGCACCCTGCTAAGTTTCTAGGGTGCAATTCGTGGACCCTTCCCTTTCCCATCCCAGCAGGTGGTCAAGGGCCCGCTGGCCTCCAAAGTGCCAGAAGCAGGGCTGGGCCAGCCGGCCAGAGTTCAGGGTTCTGGCCCTTGGACTTGCAGCGGACACTAGGCTGCTTGGGAAAACCGCGCGGCTCTGACCTTTCAGCAAAGGGGTGGAGCGGTCAAGGCCTTGAGCCCAAAGGCGAGGCCTTTCTGCGACCGCCAGGCTGTGCCAACAGAGGGCGGACTACGTGGTTCCCTGCTCCACGCAGTCCCAGTTCCCTGACCTGTGGTCCGCACCCCTCCGCCGCGCACACTGGATGCCGACCCTTGGGGACCCAGGAGCGCACGCAGTGGGCGTTCCCAGCCGCCACGGCGACCCCCGAGAGGACAACGGGGAAGCCCTCCCCCACCCCCGCCAGGAGCCGCCCCCCCCCCCGCGCCGCCCCGCCCCTGCCATGCCCCCGGTGCCTTCCCAGCCGCAGTGGGGATCCCCGGAGCACAACTGGGACCGCCCCCATCCCCGCCACGACCCGGTTCCCGACCCGCGCCGCCCGGCTTCGCCCCGCCCCGGGCGCGCTCCCGGCGCGCTGCCCACCTTCACCACGGGCTCCCGGTGAGCCCCGCCCCCACGCCCGGTTCCACGAGAGCCTCTGGGACCTCGCTGCCGCCGCCCGGTGAAACGGGAGGACAATCCATCCAGCCCACAGAGGCAATCCAAGCTGTCTAGAATTCAGGGATCCAACGAGGACTACGGAAAGGAAAGATGACCTGACCTAGGAGGGCCATGATATTCTATAGAACCGGACAAAGTTGGTTTCCAAGGAAACTTGATTCCTTGGAACCCGGAAAGCTGGTTCTTTTCATATGCAATTCCAACCCATGAGCTCCTTACCAAAGCCTGCCTGGCAGCCAGCACCAACCCCAACTCCCCAGAAAAAAAGGCTCAAAGAAATCTTTTCCATCTTAGGCAGAAACCTGGAAGATGTCTTGTCTTGTCTGTCTGGATTGATGTATGTGTCAGTGTGAGCCTTGTGATTTTTGATAATAGTGCGACCTCGCCGTCGTACCTCGTGAGAAACCGCACACTGGGGCCGCAGTTCGAGAACAACCCCGAGATTCCCCCGTCATCGAGAGATGAGGGCCTTCGTCTCCTGCATGGCCTAGAGACCAATCTCGCGACCTCTCTCCAAACGCCTCAGGAGGCTTGACCCCCTTGAGTCCACCCAGTGAGCTCCAAGAGATACCCGTCGCGATTCGAGAGCAGAGCGGGGTTCTTTGCTCCCACTCGAGATGAATGCCTGTCTCCCCGCGTGCGTCTGGAATGCAACCCCGAGATCCCTGTCTCCCCTGGAGAGGAACACTGGCTTCTGGACACAGGCCTAGATGAGGTCTATTGGCCCTGCAGTCACTCGAGAGCAATCCCCAGCTTTCCTTCGCAACTCGAATGGAAGATTGGACTTGCCTGGGCCAACACAAGAGGCAGCCTGAATTCCCCGTCGTAACTCGAGAATCCCGCCGTAACTCGAGAAAAACCACGTGGCTCCCCCGTCATCGCAAGATGAAGCCCTTTCCTGCTACAGCGCCTCAGGAGAAGTCCCACGTTAGGAATTGGAGGTCAAAACGGCCCTTGGCATCCTTGATGCGACCCACAAATTTCCCCGAAATCCCGGTCTCCCTCGAGAGGAACACTGAGGTTTTCCGGCACCCCCTCCTCTGAGCCCTTTCTCCCCTCCTGATCTGGACAAGAGGGTCGACTCCCCTGCTTTGTCTGGAAGGGGTTCCCGACCTTCCGGTCTCACCTCAGGATGAGGCCGGTCTCACGAAGACATTCCAGACGTGGCCTCGTGGGTGGTTCCACATTCCGTAGGACCCCGATTTCCCGGTCCCCTCTGGACAAGAACCCGATGCCCGGACACCTCTCCGAACTCCACCCTGTGAATGAAGTCAACACGAAGGGGCAGGTTTTCCGTGCATCGTTCGGAACAAACCCCAGGTTCCAAATACAGCTCGACAAGCGGCCTCTCTCCCCGGGGACATCTCGAGAGGCAAGCGGAGTTCCATGCCTCAACCCAAGACGAGGCCTGACTCTCCTGTCCCCAGTCTGCAGGGACCCTGCGATCGGAGTCTGAAATCAGAGGCACCCTGCGGTTCCTGCCTCAACTGGAGATGAGGCCCTCTTCCAATGCACCAAACCCAGTGGAGTCCCGAGAGGCCCCTCCCACCTCCAGTTTCCCTGGCTTCTCAGAGCCACCATGAGAAGCCCCCTGAGGTCACCTGCACAAGTCGAGGGAACCCAGGGTTTCCTGCCTCAACCCGAGAAAGACCTCGAGAGACCTTCTTCAACACGTCTCGAGGCCAGATTCCCCTACCATGGCTCGGGAGCAATGACGCGCTCCCCCTCGCCACTCGCACGGAGACCCGACGTCCCTGGCGCCCCACGAGAGGCTCACTGACCTCGCCGTCGTACCTAGTGAGAAACCGCACACTGGGGCCGCCGCTCGAGAACAACCCCGAGATTCCCCCGTCATCGAGAGATGAGGGCCTTCGTCTCCTGCATGGCCTAGAGACCAATCTCACGACCTCTCTCCAAACGCCTCAGGAGGCTTGACTCCCTTGAGTCCACCCAGTGAGCTCCAAGAGACACCCGTCGCGATTCGAGAGCAGAGCGGGGTTCTTTGCTCCCACTCGAGATGAATGCCTGTCTCCCCGCGTGCGTCTGGAATGCAACCCCGAGATCCCTGTCGCCCCTGGAGAGGAACACTGGCTTCTGGCCACAAGCCTAGATGAGGTCTATTGGCCCTGCAGTCACTTGAGAGCAATCCCCAGCTTTCCTTCGCAACTCGAATGGAAGATTGGACTTGCCTGGGCCAACACAAGAGGCAGCCTGAATTCCCCGTCGTAACTCGAGAATCCCGCCGTAACTCGAGAAAAACCACGTGGCTCCCCCGTCATCGCAAGATGAAGCCCTTTCCCGCTACAGCGCCTCAGGAGAAGTCCCACGTTAGGAATTGGAGGTCAAAAGGGCCCTTGGCACCCTTGATGCCACCCACAAAGTTCCCCGAAATCCCGGTCTCCCTCGAGAGGAACACTGAGGTTTTCCGGCACCCCCTCCTCTGAGCCCTTTCTCCCCTCCTGATCTGGACAGGAGGGTCGACTCCCCTGCTTTGTCTGGAAGGGGTTCCCGACCTTCCGGTCGCACCTCAGGATGAGGCCGGTCTCACGAAGACATTCCAGACGTGGCCTCCTGGGTGGTTCCACATTCCGTAGGACCCCGATTTCCCGGTCCCCTCTGGATAAGAACCCGATGCCCGGACACCTCTCCGAACTCCACCCTGTGAATGAAGTCAACACGAAGGGGCAGGTTTTCCGTGCATCGTTCGGAACAAACCCCAGGTTCCAAATACAGCTCGACAAGCGGCCTCTCTCCCCGGGGACATCTCGAGAGGCAAGCGGAGTTCCATGCCTCAACCCAAGACGAGGCCTGACTCTCCTGTCCCCAGTCTGCAGAGACCCTGCGATCGGAGTCTGAAATCAGAGGCACCCTGCGGTTCCTGCCTCAACTGGAGATGAGGCCCTCTTCCAATGCACCAAGCCCAGTGGAGTCCCGAGAGGCCCCTCCCAACTCCAGTTTCCCTGGCTTCTCAGAGCCACCGTGAGAAGCCCCCTGAGGTCACCTGCACAAGTCGAGGGAACCCAGGGTTTCCTGCCTCAACCCGAGAAAGACCTCGAGAGACCTTCTTCAACACGTCTCGAGGCCAGATTCCCCTACCATGGCTCGGGAGCAATGACGCGCTCCCCCTCGCCACTCGCACGGAGACCCGACGTCCCTGGCGCCCCACGAGAGGCTCACTGACCTCGCCGTCGTACCTAGTGAGAAACCGCACACTGGGGCCGCCGCTCGAGAACAACCCCGAGATTCCCCCGTCATCGAGAGATGAGGGCCTTCGTCTCCTGCATGGCCTAGAGACCAATCTCACGACCTCTCTCCAAACGCCTCAGGAGGCTTGACTCCCTTGAGTCCACCCAGTGAGCTCCAAGAGATACCCGTCGCGATTCGAGAGCAGAGCGGGGTTCTTTGCTCCCACTCGAGATGAATGCCTGTCTCCCCGCGTGCGTCTGGAATGCAACCCCGAGATCCCTGTCGCCCCTGGAGAGGAACACTGGCTTCTGGCCACAAGCCTAGATGAGGTCTATTGGCCCTGCAGTCACTCGAGAGCAATCCCCAGCTTTCCTTCGCAACTCGAATGGAAGATTGGACTTGCCTGGGCCAACACAAGAGGCAGCCTGAATTCCCCGTCGTAACTCGAGAATCCCGCCGTAACTCGAGAAAAACCACGTGGCTCCCCCGTCATCGCAAGATGAAGCCCTTTCCCGCTACAGCGCCTCAGGAGAAGTCCCACGTTAGGAATTGGAGGTCGAAAGGGCCCTTGGCACCCTTGATGCCACCCACAAAGTTCCCCGAAATCCCGGTCTCCCTCGAGAGGAACACTGAGGTTTTCCGGCACCCCCTCCTCTGAGCCCTTTCTCCCCTCCTGATCTGGACAGGAGGGTCGACTCCCCTGCTTTGTCTGGAAGGGGTTCCCGACCTTCCGGTCGCACCTCAGGATGAGGCCGGTCTCACGAAGACATTCCAGACGTGGCCTCGTGGGTGGTTCCACATTCCGTAGGACCCCGATTTCCCGGTCCCCTCTGGACAAGAACCCGATGCCCGGACACCTCTCCGAACTCCACCCTGTGAATGAAGTCAACACGAAGGGGCAGGTTTTCCGTGCATCGTTCGGAACAAACCCCAGGTTCCAAATACAGCTCGACAAGCGGCCTCTCTCCCCGGGGACATCTCGAGAGGCAAGCGGAGTTCCATGCCTCAACCCAAGACGAGGCCTGACTCTCCTGTCCCCAGTCTGCAGGGACCCTGCGATCGGAGTCTGAAATCAGAGGCACCCTGCGGTTCCTGCCTCAACTGGAGATGAGGCCCTCTTCCAATGCACCAAACCCAGTGGAGTCCCGAGAGGCCCCTCCCACCTCCAGTTTCCCTGGCTTCTCAGAGCCACCATGAGAAGCCCCCTGAGGTCACCTGCACAAGTCGAGGGAACCCAGGGTTTCCTGCCTCAACCCGAGAAAGACCTCGAGAGACCTTCTTCAACACGTCTCGAGGCCAGATTCCCCTACCATGGCTCGGGAGCAATGACGCGCTCCCCTCGCCACTCGCACGGAGACCCGACGTCCCTGGCGCCCCACGAGAGGCTCACTGACCTCGCCGTCGTACCTAGTGAGAAACCGCACACTGGGGCCGCCGCTCGAGAACAACCCCGAGATTCCCCCGTCATCGAGAGATGAGGGCCTTCGTCTCCTGCATGGCCTAGAGACCAATCTCACGACCTCTCTCCAAACGCCTCAGGAGGCTTGACTCCCTTGAGTCCACCCAGTGAGCTCCAAGAGATACCCGTCGCGATTCGAGAGCAGAGCGGGGTTCTTTGCTCCCACTCGAGATGAATGCCTGTCTCCCCGCGTGCGTCTGGAATGCAACCCCGAGATCCCTGTCGCCCCTGGAGAGGTACACTGGCTTCTGGCCACAAGCCTAGATGAGGTCTATTGGCCCTGCAGTCACTTGAGAGCAATCCCCAGCTTTCCTTCGCAACTCGAATGGAAGATTGGACTTGCCTGGGCCAACACAAGAGGCAGCCTGAATTCCCCGTCGTAACTCGAGAATCCCGCCGTAACTCGAGAAAAACCACGTGGCTCCCCCGTTATCGCAAGATGAAGCCCTTTCCCGCTACAGCGCCTCAGGAGAAGTCCCACGTTAGGAATTGGAGGTCGAAAGGGCCCTTGGCACCCTTGATGCCACCCACAAAGTTCCCCGAAATCCCGGTCTCCCTCGAGAGGAACACTGAGGTTTTCCGGCACCCCTCCTCTGAGCCCTTTCTCCCCTCCTGATCTGGACAGGAGGGTCGACTCCCCTGCTTTGTCTGGAAGGGGTCCCCGACCTTCCGGTCGCACCTCAGGATGAGGCCGGTCTCACGAAGACATTCCAGACGTGGCCTCGTGGGTGGTTCCACATTCCGTAGGACCCCGATTTCCCGGTCCCCTCTGGATAAGAACCCGATGCCCGGACACCTCTCCGAACTCCACCCTGTGAATGAAGTCAACACGAAGGGGCAGGTTTTCCGTGCATCGTTCGGAACAAACCCCAGGTTCCAAATACAGCTCGACAAGCGGCCTCTCTCCCCGGGGACATCTCGAGAGGCAAGCGGAGTTCCATGCCTCAACCCAAGACGAGGCCTGACTCTCCTGTCCCCAGTCTGCAGGGACCCTGCGATCGGAGTCTGAAATCAGAGGCACCCTGCGGTTCCTGCCTCAACTGGAGATGAGGCCCTCTTCCAATGCACCAAACCCAGTGGAGTCCCGAGAGGCCCCTCCCACCTCCAGTTTCCCTGGCTTCTCAGAGCCACCGTGAGAAGCCCCCTGAGGTCACCTGCACAAGTCGAGGGAACCCAGGGTTTCCTGCCTCAACCCGAGAAAGACCTCGAGAGACCTTCTTCAACACGTCTCGAGGCCAGATTCCCCTACCATGGCTCGGGAGCAATGACGCGCTCCCCTCGCCACTCGCACGGAGACCCGACTTCCCTGGTGCCCCACGAGAGGCTCACTGACCTCGCCGTCGTACCTCGTGAGAAACCGCACACTGGGGCCGCCGCTCGAGAACAACCCCGAGATTCCCCCGTCATCGAGAGATGAGGGCCTTCGTCTCCTGCATGGCCTAGAGACCAATCTCGCGACCTCTCTCCAAACGCCTCAGGAGGCTTGACTCCCTTGAGTCCACCCAGTGAGCTCCAAGAGATACCCGTCGCGATTCGAGAGCAGAGCGGGGTTCTTTGCTTCCACTCGAGATGAATGCCTGTCTCCCCGGGTGCGTCTGGAATGCAACCCCGAGATCCCTGTCGCCCCTGGAGAGGAACACTGGCTTCTGGCCACAAGCCTAGATGAGGTCTATTGGCCCTGCAGTCACTCGAGAGCAATCCCCAGCTTTCCTTCGCAACTCGAATGGAAGATTGGACTTGCCTGGGCCAACACAAGAGGCAGCCTGAATTCCCCGTCGTAACTCGAGAATCCCGCCGTAACTCGAGAAAAACCACGTGGCTCCCCCGTCATCGCAAGATGACGCCCTTTCCCGCTACAGCGCCTCAGGAGAAGTCCCACGTTAGGAATTGGAGGTCGAAAGGGCCCTTGGCACCCTTGATGCCACCCACAAAGTTCCCCGAAATCCCGGTCTCCCTCGAGAGGAACACTGAGGTTTTCCGGCACCCCCTCCTCTGAGCCCTTTCTCCCCTCCTGATCTGGACAGGAGGGTCGACTCCCCTGCTTTGTCTGGAAGGGGTTCCCGACCTTCCGGTCGCACCTCAGGATGAGGCCGGTCTCACGAAGACATTCCAGACGTGGCCTCGTGGGTGGTTCCACATTCCGTAGGACCCCGATTTCCCGGTCCCCTCTGGATAAGAACCCGATGCCCGGACACCTCTCCGAACTCCACCCTGTGAATGAAGTCAACACGAAGGGGCAGTTTTTCCGTGCATCGTTCGGAACAAACCCCAGGTTCCAAATACAGCTCGACAAGCGGCCTCTCTCCCCGGGGACATCTCGAGAGGCAAGCGGAGTTCCATGCCTCAACCCAAGACGAGGCCTGACTCTCCTGTCCCCAGTCTGCAGGGACCCTGCGATCGGAGTCTGAAATCAGAGGCACCCTGCGGTTCCTGCCTCAACTGGAGATGAGGCCCTCTTCCAATGCACCAAACCCAGTGGAGTCCCGAGAGGCCCCTCCCACCTCCAGTTTCCCTGGCTTCTCAGAGCCACCATGAGAAGCCCCCTGAGGTCACCTGCACAAGTCGAGGGAACCCAGGGTTTCCTGCCTCAACCCGAGAAAGACCTCGAGAGACCTTCTTCAACACGTCTCGAGGCCAGATTCCCCTACCATGGCTCGGGAGCAATGACGCGCTCCCCTCGCCACTCGCATGGAGACCCGACGTCCCTGGCGCCCCACGAGAGGCTCACTGACCTCGCCGTCGTACCTAGTGAGAAACCGCACACTGGGGCCGCCGCTCGAGAACAACCCCGAGATTCCCCCGTCATCGAGAGATGAGGGCCTTCGTCTCCTGCATGGCCTAGAGACCAATCTCGCGACCTCTCTCCAAACGCCTCAGGAGGCTTGACTCCCTTGAGTCCACCCAGTGAGCTCCAAGAGATACCCGTCGCGATTCGAGAGCAGAGCGGGGTTCTTTGCTTCCACTCGAGATGAATGCCTGTCTCCCCGAGTGCGTCTGGAATGCAACCCCGAGATCCCTGTCGCCCCTGGAGAGGAACACTGGCTTCTGGCCACAAGCCTAGATGAGGTCTATTGGCCCTGCAGTCACTCGAGAGCAATCCCCAGCTTTCCTTCGCAACTCGAATGGAAGATTGGACTTGCCTGGGCCAACACAAGAGGCAGCCTGAATTCCCCGTCGTAACTCGAGAATCCCGCCGTAACTCGAGAAAAACCACGTGGCTCCCCCGTCATCGCAAGATGAAGCCCTTTCCCGCTACAGCGCCTCAGGAGAAGTCCCACGTTAGGAATTGGAGGTCGAAAGGGCCCTTGGCACCCTTGATGCGACCCACAAAGTTCCCCGAAATCCCGGTCTCCCTCGAGAGGAACACTGAGGTTTTCCGGCACCCCCTCCTCTGAGCCCTTTCTCCCCTCCTGATCTGGACAGGAGGGTCGACTCCCCTGCTTTGTCTGGAAGGGGTTCCCGACCTTCCGGTCGCACCTCAGGATGAGGCCGGTCTCACGAAGACATTCCAGACGTGGCCTCGTGGGTGGTTCCACATTCCGTAGGACCCCGATTTCCCGGTCCCCTCTGGATAAGAACCCGATGCCCGGACACCTCTCCGAACTCCACCCTGTGAATGAAGTCAACACGAAGGGGCAGTTTTTCCGTGCATCGTTCGGAACAAACCCCAGGTTCCAAATACAGCTCGACAAGCGGCCTCTCTCCCCGGGGACATCTTGAGAGGCAAGCGGAGTTCCATGCCTCAACCCAAGACGAGGCCTGACTCTCCTGTCCCCAGTCTGCAGGGACCCTGCGATCGGAGTCTGAAATCAGAGGCACCCTGCGGTTCCTGCCTCAACTGGAGATGAGGCCCTCTTCCAATGCACCAAACCCAGTGGAGTCCCGAGAGGCCCCTCCCACCTCCAGTTTCCCTGGCTTCTCAGAGCCACCATGAGAAGCCCCCTGAGGTCACCTGCACAAGTCGAGGGAACCCAGGGTTTCCTGCCTCAACCCGAGAAAGACCTCGAGAGACCTTCTTCAACACGTCTCGAGGCCAGATTCCCCTACCATGGCTCGGGAGCAATGACGCGCTCCCCTCGCCACTCGCACGGAGACCCGACTTCCCTGGCGCCCCACGAGAGGCTCACTGACCTCGCCGTCGTACCTAGTGAGAAACCGCACACTGGGGCCGCCGCTCGAGAACAACCCCGAGATTCCCCCGTCATCGAGAGATGAGGGCCTTCGTCTCCTGCATGGCCTAGAGACCAATCTCGCGACCTCTCTCCAAACGCCTCAGGAGGCTTGACTCCCTTGAGTCCACCCAGTGAGCTCCAAGAGATACCCGTCGCGATTCCAGAGCAGAGCGGGGTTCTTTGCTCCCACTCGAGATGAATGCCTGTCTCCCCGAGTGCGTCTGGAATGCAACCCCGAGATCCCTGTCGCCCCTGGAGAGGAACACTGGCTTCTGGCCACAAGCCTAGATGAGGTCTATTGGCCCTGCAGTCACTCGAGAGCAATCCCCAGCTTTCCTTCGCAACTCGAATGGAAGATTGGACTTGCCTGGGCCAACACAAGAGGCAGCCTGAATTCCCCGTCGTAACGCGAGAATCCCGCCGTAACTCGAGAAAAACCACGTGGCTCCCCCGTCATCGCAAGATGAAGCCCTTTCCCGCTACAGCGCCTCAGGAGAAGTCCCACGTTAGGAATTGGAGGTCGAAAGGGCCCTTGGCACCCTTGATGCGACCCACAAAGTTCCCCGAAATCCCGGTCTCCCTCGAGAGGAACACTGAGGTTTTCCGGCACCCCCTCCTCTGAGCCCTTTCTCCCCTCCTGATCTGGACAGGAGGGTCGACTCCCCTGCTTTGTCTGGAAGGGGTTCCCGACCTTCCGGTCGCACCTCAGGATGAGGCCGGTCTCACGAAGACATTCCAGACGTGGCCTCGTGGGTGGTTCCACATTCCGTAGGACCCCGATTTCCCGGTCCCCTCTGGATAAGAACCCGATGCCCGGACACCTCTCCGAACTCCACCCTGTGAATGAAGTCAACACGAAGGGGCAGGTTTTCCGTGCATCGTTCGGAACAAACCCCAGGTTCCAAATACAGCTCGACAAGCGGCCTCTCTCCCCGGGGACATCTCGAGAGGCAAGCGGAGTTCCATGCCTCAACCCAAGACGAGGCCTGACTCTCCTGTCCCCAGTCTGCAGGGACCCTGCGATCGGAGTCTGAAATCAGAGGCACCCTGCGGTTCCTGCCTCAACTGGAGATGAGGCCCTCTTCCAATGCACCAAACCCAGTGGAGTCCCGAGAGGCCCCTCCCACCTCCAGTTTCCCTGGCTTCTCAGAGCCACCATGAGAAGCCCCCTGAGGTCACCTGCACAAGTCGAGGGAACCCAGGGTTTCCTGCCTCAACCCGAGAAAGACCTCGAGAGACCTTCTTCAACACGTCTCGAGGCCAGATTCCCCTACCATGGCTCGGGAGCAATGACGCGCTCCCCTCGCCACTCGCACGGAGACCCGACTTCCCTGGCGCCCCACGAGAGGCTCACTGACCTCGCCGTCGTACCTCGTGAGAAACCGCACACTGGGGCCGCCGCTCGAGAACAACCCCGAGATTCCCCCGTCATCGAGAGATGAGGGCCTTCGTCTCCTGCATGGCCTAGAGACCAATCTCGCGACCTCTCTCCAAACGCCTCAGGAGGCTTGACTCCCTTGAGTCCACCCAGTGAGCTCCAAGAGATACCCGTCGCGATTCGAGAGCAGAGCGGGGTTCTTTGCTCCCACTCGAGATGAATGCCTGTCTCCCCGCGTGCGTCTGGAATGCAACCCCGAGATCCCTGTCGCCCCTGGAGAGGAACACTGGCTTCTGGCCACAAGCCTAGATGAGGTCTATTGGCCCTGCAGTCACTCGAGAGCAATCCCCAGCTTTCCTTCGCAACTCGAATGGAAGATTGGACTTGCCTGGGCCAACACAAGAGGCAGCCTGAATTCCCCGTCGTAACTCGAGAATCCCGCCGTAACTCGAGAAAAACCACGTGGCTCCCCCGTCATCGCAAGATGAAGCCCTTTCCCGCTACAGCGCCTCAGGAGAAGTCCCACGTTAGGAATTGGAGGTCGAAAGGGCCCTTGGCACCCTTGATGCCACCCACAAAGTTCCCCGAAATCCCGGTCTCCCTCGAGAGGAACACTGAGGTTTTCCGGCACCCCCTCCTCTGAGCCCTTTCTCCCCTCCTGATCTGGACAGGAGGGTCGACTCCCCTGCTTTGTCTGGAAGGGGTTCCCGACCTTCCGGTCGCACCTCAGGATGAGGCCGGTCTCACGAAGACATTCCAGACGTGGCCTCGTGGGTGGTTCCACATTCCGTAGGACCCCGATTTCCCGGTCCCCTCTGGATAAGAACCCGATGCCCGGACACCTCTCCGAACTCCACCCTGTGAATGAAGTCAACACGAAGGGTCAGTTTTTCCGTGCATCGTTCGGAACAAACCCCAGGTTCCAAATACAGCTCGACAAGCGGCCTCTCTCCCCGGGGACATCTCGAGAGGCAAGCGGAGTTCCATGCCTCAACCCAAGACGAGGCCTGACTCTCCTGTCCCCAGTCTGCAGGGACCCTGCGATCGGAGTCTGAAATCAGAGGTACCCTGCGGTTCCTGCCTCAACTGGAGATGAGGCCCTCTTCCAATGCACCAAACCCAGTGGAGTCCCGAGAGGCCCCTCCCACCTCCAGTTTCCCTGGCTTCTCAGAGCCACCATGAGAAGCCCCCTGAGGTCACCTGCACAAGTCGAGGGAACCCAGGGTTTCCTGCCTCAACCCGAGAAAGACCTCGAGAGACCTTCTTCAACACGTCTCGAGGCCAGATTCCCCTACCATGGCTCGGGAGCAATGACGCGCTCCCCTCGCCACTCGCACGGAGACCCGACTTCCCTGGCGCCCCACGAGAGGCTCACTGACCTCGCCGTCGTACCTCGTGAGAAACCGCACACTGGGGCCGCCGCTCGAGAACAACCCCGAGATTCCCCCGTCATCGAGAGATGAGGGCCTTCGTCTCCTGCATGGCCTAGAGACCAATCTCGCGACCTCTCTCCAAACGCCTCAGGAGGCTTGACTCCCTTGAGTCCACCCAGTGAGCTCCAAGAGATACCCGTCGCGATTCGAGAGCAGAGCGGGGTTCTTTGCTTCCACTCGAGATGAATGCCTGTCTCCCCGCGTGCGTCTGGAATGCAACCCCGAGATCCCTGTCGCCCCTGGAGAGGAACACTGGCTTCTGGCCACAAGCCTAGATGAGGTCTATTGGCCCTGCAGTCACTCGAGAGCAATCCCCAGCTTTCCTTCGCAACTCGAATGGAAGATTGGACTTGCCTGGGCCAACACAAGAGGCAGCCTGAATTCCCCGTCGTAACGCGAGAATCCCGCCGTAACTCGAGAAAAACCACGTGGCTCCCCCGTCATCGCAAGATGAAGCCCTTTCCCGCTACAGCGCCTCAGGAGAAGTCCCACGTTAGGAATTGGAGGTCGAAAGGGCCCTTGGCACCCTTGATGCCACCCACAAAGTTCCCCGAAATCCCGGTCTCCCTCGAGAGGAACACTGAGGTTTTCCGGCACCCCCTCCTCTGAGCCCTTTCTCCCCTCCTGATCTGGACAGGAGGGTCGACTCCCCTGCTTTGTCTGGAAGGGGTTCCCGACCTTCCGGTCGCACCTCAGGATGAGGCCGGTCTCACGAAGACATTCCAGACGTGGCCTCGTGGGTGGTTCCACATTCCGTAGGACCCCGATTTCCCGGTCCCCTCTGGATAAGAACCCGATGCCCGGACACCTCTCCGAACTCCACCCTGTGAATGAAGTCAACACGAAGGGGCAGGTTTTCCGTGCATCGTTCGGAACAAACCCCAGGTTCCAAATACAGCTCGACAAGCGGCCTCTCTCCCCGGGGACATCTCGAGAGGCAAGCGGAGTTCCATGCCTCAACCCAAGACGAGGCCTGACTCTCCTGTCCCCAGTCTGCAGGGACCCTGAGATCGGAGTCTGAAATCAGAGGTACCCTGCGGTTCCTGCCTCAACTGGAGATGAGGCCCTCTTCCAATGCACCAAACCCAGTGGAGTCCCGAGAGGCCCCTCCCACCTCCAGTTTCCCTGGCTTCTCAGAGCCACCATGAGAAGCCCCCTGAGGTCACCTGCACAAGTCGAGGGAACCCAGGGTTTCCTGCCTCAACCCGAGAAAGACCTCGAGAGACCTTCTTCAACACGTCTCGAGGCCAGATGCCCCTACCATGGCTCGGGAGCAATGACGCGCTCCCCTCGCCACTCGCATGGAGACCCGACGTCCCTGGCGCCCCACGAGAGGCTCACTGACCTCGCCGTCGTACCTCGTGAGAAACCGCACCCTGGGGCCGCCGCTCGAGAACAACCCTGAGATTCCCCCGTCATCGAGAGATGAGGGCCTTCGTCTCCTGCATGGCCTAGAGACCAATCTCGCGACCTCTCTCCAAACGCCTCAGGAGGCTTGACTCCCTTGAGTCCACCCAGTGAGCTCCAAGAGATACCCGTCGCCATTCGAGAGCAGAGCGGGGTTCTTTGCTCCCACTCGAGATGAATGCCTGTCTCCCCGCGTGCGTCTGGAATGCAACCCCGAGATCCCTGTCGCCCCTGGAGAGGAACACTGGCTTCTGGCCACAAGCCTAGATGAGGTCTATTGGCCCTGCAGTCACTCGAGAGCAATCCCCAGCTTTCCTTCGCAACTCGAATGGAAGATTGGACTTGCCTGGGCCAACACAAGAGGCAGCCTGAATTCCCCGTCGTAACTCGAGAATCCCGCCGTAACTCGAGAAAAACCACGTGGCTCCCCCGTCATCGCAAGATGAAGCCCTTTCCCGCTACAGCGCCTCAGGAGAAGTCCCACGTTAGGAATTGGAGGTCGAAAGGGCCCTTGGCACCCTTGATGCCACCCACAAAGTTCCCCGAAATCCCGGTCTCCCTCGAGAGGATCACTGAGGTTTTCCGGCATCCCCTCCTCTGAGCCCTTTCTCCCCTCCTGATCTGGACAGGAGGGTCGACTCCCCTGCTTTGTCTGCAAGGGGTTCCCGACCTTCCGGTCGCACCTCAGGATGAGGCCGGTCTCACGAAGACATTCCAGACGTGGCCTCGTGGGTGGTTCCACATTCCGTAGGACCCCGATTTCCCGGTCCCCTCTGGATAAGAACCCGATGCCCGGACACCTCTCCGAACTCCACCCTGTGAATGAAGTCAACACGAAGGGGCAGGTTTTCCGTGCATCGTTCGGAACAAATCCCAGGTTCCAAATACAGCTCGACAAGCGGCCTCTCTCCCCAGGGACATCTCGAGATGCAAGCGGAGTTCCATGCCTCAACCCAAGACGAGGCCTGACTCTCCTGTCCCCAGTCTGCAGGGACCCTGCGATCGGAGTCTGAAATCAGAGGTACCCTGCGGTTCCTGCCTCAACCGGAGATGAGGCCCTCTTCCAATGCACCAAACCCAGTGGAGTCCCGAGAGGCCCCTCCCACCTCCAGTTTCCCTGGCTTCTCAGAGCCACCATGAGAAGCCCCCTGAGGTCACCTGCACAAGTCGAGGGAACCCAGGGTTTCCTGCCTCAACCCGAGAAAGACCTCGAGAGACCTTCTTCAACACGTCTCGAGGCCAGATGCCCCTACCATGGCTCGGGAGCAATGACGCGCTCCCCTCGCCACTCGCATGGAGACCCGACGTCCCTGGCGCCCCACGAGAGGCTCACTGACCTCGCCGTCGGACCTCGTGAGAAACCGCACACTGGGGCCGCCGCTCGAGAACAACCCCGAGATTCCCCCGTCATCGAGAGATGAGGGCCTTCGTCTCCTGCATGGCCTAGAGACCAATCTCGCGACCTCTCTCCAAACGCCTCAGGAGGCTTGACTCCCTTGAGTCCACCCAGTGAGCTCCAAGAGATACCCGTCGCGATTCGAGAGCAGAGCGGGGTTCTTTGCTCCCACTCGAGATGAATGCCTGTCTCCCCGCGTGCGTCTGGAATGCAACCCCGAGATCCCTGTCGCCCCTGGAGAGGAACACTGGCTTCTGGCCACAAGCCTAGATGAGGTCTATTGGCCCTGCAGTCACTCGAGAGCAATCCCCAGCTTTCCTTCGCAACTCGAATGGAAGATTGGACTTGCCTGGGCCAACACAAGAGGCAGCCTGAATTCCCCGTCGTAACTCGAGAATCCCGCCGTAACTCGAGAAAAACCACGTGGCTCCCCCGTCATCGCAAGATGAAGCCCTTTCCCGCTACAGCGCCTCAGGAGAAGTCCCACGTTAGGAATTGGAGGTCGAAAGGGCCCTTGGCACCCTTGATGCCACCCACAAAGTTCCCCGAAATCCCGGTCTCCCTCGTGAGGAACACTGAGGTTTTCCGGCACCCCCTCCTCTGAGCCCTTTCTCCCCTCCTGATCTGGACAGGAGGGTCGACTCCCCTGCTTTGTCTGGAAGGGGTTCCCGACCTTCCGGTCGCACCTCAGGATGAGGCCGGTCTCACGAAGACATTCCAGACGTGGCCTCGTGGGTGGTTCCACATTCCGTAGGACCCCGATTTCCCGGTCCCCTCTGGATAAGAACCCGATGCCCGGACACCTCTCCGAACTCCACCCTGTGAATGAAGTCAACACGAAGGGGCAGTTTTTCCGTGCATCGTTCGGAACAAACCCCAGGTTCCAAATACAGCTCGACAAGCGGCCTCTCTCCCCGGGGACATCTCGAGAGGCAAGCGGAGTTCCATGCCTCAACCCAAGACGAGGCCTGACTCTCCTGTCCCCAGTCTGCAGGGACCCTGCGATCGGAGTCTGAAATCAGAGGTACCCTGCGGTTCCTGCCTCAACTGGAGATGAGGCCCTCTTCCAATGCACCAAGCCCAGTGGAGTCCCGAGAGGCCCCTCCCACCTCCAGTTTCCCTGGCTTCTCAGAGCCACCAGGAGAAGCCACCTGAGGTCACCTGCACAAGTCGAGGGAACCCAGGGTTTCCTGCCTCAACCCGGGAAAGACCTCGAGAGACCTTCTTCAACACGTCTCGAGGCCAGATGCCCCTACCATGGCTCGGGAGCAATGACGCGCTCCCCTCGCCACTCGCACGGAGACCCGACATCCCTGGCGCCCCACGAGAGGCTCACTGACCTCGCCGTCCTACCTCGTGAGAAACCGCACACTGGGGCCGCCGCTCGAGAACAACCCCGAGATTCCCCCGTCATCGAGAGATGAGGGCCTTCGTCTCCTGCATGGCCTAGAGACCAATCTCGCGACCTCTCTGCAAACGCCTCAGGAGGCTTGACTCCCTTGAGTCCACCCAGTGAGCTCCAAGAGATACCCGTCGCCATTCGAGAGCAGAGCGGGGTTCTTTGCTCCCACTCGAGATGAATGCCTGTCTCCCCGCGTGCGTCTGGAATGCAACCCCGAGATCCCTGTCGCCCCTGGAGAGGAACATTGGCTTCTGGACACAAGCCTAGATGAGGTCTATTGGCCCTGCAGTCACTCGAGAGCAATGCCCAGCTTTCCTTCGCAACTCGAATGGAAGATTGGACTTGCCTGGGCCAACACAAGAGGCAGCCTGAATTCCCCGTCGTAACTCGAGAATCCCGCCGTAACTCGAGAAAAACCACGTGGCTCCCCCGTCATCGCAAGATGAAGCCCTTTCCCGCTACAGCGCCTCAGGAGAAGTCCCACGTTAGGAATTGGAGGTCGAAAGGGCCCTTGGCACCCTTGATGCCACCCACAAAGTTCCCCGAAATCCCGGTCTCCCTCGTGAGGAACACTGAGGTTTTCCGGCACCCCCTCCTCTGAGCCCTTTCTCCCCTCCTGATCTGGACAGGAGGGTCGACTCCCCTGCTTTGTCTGGAAGGGGTTCCCGACCTTCCGGTCGCACCTCAGGATGAGGCCGGTCTCACGAAGACATTCCAGACGTGGCCTCGTGGGTGGTTCCACATTCCGTAGGACCCCGATTTCCCGGTCCCCTCTGGATAAGAACCCGATGCCCGGACACCTCTCCGAACTCCACCCTGTGAATGAAGTCAACACGAAGGGGCAGGTTTTCCGTGCATCGTTCGGAACAAACCCCAGGTTCCAAATACAGCTCGACAAGCGGCCTCTCTCCCCGGGGACATCTCGAGAGGCAAGCGGAGTTCCATGCCTCAACCCAAGACGAGGCCTGACTCTCCTGTCCCCAGTCTGCAGGGACCCTGCGATCGGAGTCTGAAATCAGAGGCACCCTGCGGTTCCTGCCTCAACTGGAGATGAGGCCCTCTTCCAATGCACCAAACCCAGTGGAGTCCCGAGAGGCCCCTCCCACCTCCAGTTTCCCTGGCTTCTCAGAGCCACCATGAGAAGCCCCCTGAGGTCACCTGCACAAGTCGAGGGAACCCAGGGTTTCCTGCCTCAACCCGAGAAAGACCTCGAGAGACCTTCTTCAACACGTCTCGAGGCCAGATTCCCCTACCATGGCTCGGGAGCAATGACGCGCTCCCCTCGCCACTCGCATGGAGACCCGACGTCCCTGGCGCCCCACGAGAGGCTCACTGACCTCGCCGTCGTACCTCGTGAGAAACCGCACACTGGGGCCGCCGCTCGAGAACAACCCCGAGATTCCCCCGTCATCGAGAGATGAGGGCCTTCGTCTCCTGCATGGCCTAGAGACCAATCTCGCGACCTCTCTCCAAACGCCTCAGGAGGCTTGACTCCCTTGAGTCCACCCAGTGAGCTCCAAGAGATACCCGTCGCGATTCCAGAGCAGAGCGGGGTTCTTTGCTCCCACTCGAGATGAATGCCTGTCTCCCCGCGTGCGTCTGGAATGCAACCCCGAGATCCCTGTCGCCCCTGGAGAGGAACATTGGCTTCTGGACACAAGCCTAGATGAGGTCTATTGGCCCTGCAGTCACTCGAGAGCAATCCCCAGCTTTCCTTCGCAACTCGAATGGAAGATTGGACTTGCCTGGGCCAACACAAGAGGCAGCCTGAATTCCCCGTCGTAACTCGAGAATCCCGCCGTAACTCGAGAAAAACCACGTGGCTCCCCCGTCATCGCAAGATGAAGCCCTTTCCCGCTACAGCGCCTCAGGAGAAGTCCCACGTTAGGAATTGGAGGTCGAAAGGGCACTTGGCACCCTTGATGCCACCCACAAAGTTCCCCGAAATCCCGGTCTCCCTCGAGAGGAACACTGAGGTTTTCCGGCACCCCCTCCTCTGAGCCCTTTCTCCCCTCCTGATCTGGACAGGAGGGTCGACTCCCCTGCTTTGTCTGGAAGGGGTTCCCGACCTTCCGGTCGCACCTCAGGATGAGGCCGGTCTCACGAAGACATTCCAGACGTGGCCTCGTGGGTGGTTCCACATTCCGTAGGACCCCGATTTCCCGGTCCCCTCTGGATAAGAACCCGATGCCCGGACACCTCTCCGAACTCCACCCTGTGAATGAAGTCAACACGAAGGGGCAGGTTTTCCGTGCATCGTTCGGAACAAACCCCAGGTTCCAAATACAGCTCGACAAGCGGCCTCTCTCCCCGGGGACATCTCGAGAGGCAAGCGGAGTTCCATGCCTCAACCCAAGACGAGGCCTGACTCTCCTGTCCCCAGTCTGCAGGGACCCTGCGATCGGAGTCTGAAATCAGAGGTACCCTGCGGTTCCTGCCTCAACTGGAGATGAGGCCCTCTTCCAATGCACCAAACCCAGTGGAGTCCCGAGAGGCCCCTCCCACCTCCAGTTTCCCTGGCTTCTCAGAGCCACCATGAGAAGCCCCCTGAGGTCACCTGCACAAGTCGAGGGAACCCAGGGTTTCCTGCCTCAACCCGAGAAAGACCTCGAGAGACCTTCTTCAACACGTCTCGAGGCCAGATGCCCCTACCATGGCTCGGGAGCAATGACGCGCTCCCCTCGCCACTCGCACGGAGACCCGACTGCCCTGGCGCCCCACGAGAGGCTCACTGACCTCGCCGTCGTACCTCGTGAGAAACCGCACACTGGGGCCGCCGCTCGAGAACAACCCCGAGATTCCCCCGTCATCGAGAGATGAGGGCCTTCGTCTCCTGCATGGCCTAGAGACCAATCTCGCGACCTCTCTCCAAACGCCTCAGGAGGCTTGACTCCCTTGAGTCCACCCAGTGAGCTCCAAGAGATACCCGTCGCGATTCGAGAGCAGAGCGGGGTTCTTTGCTCCCACTCGAGATGAATGCCTGTCTCCCCGCGTGCGTCTGGAATGCAACCCCGAGATCCCTGTCGCCCCTGGAGAGGAACATTGGCTTCTGGACACAAGCCTAGATGAGGTCTATTGGCCCTGCAGTCACTCGAGAGCAATCCCCAGCTTTCCTTCGCAACTCGAATGGAAGATTGGACTTGCCTGGGCCAACACAAGAGGCAGCCTGAATTCCCCGTCGTAACTCGAGAATCCCGCCGTAACTCGAGAAAAACCACGTGGCTCCCCCGTCATCGCAAGATGAAGCCCTTTCCCGCTACAGCGCCTCAGGAGAAGTCCCACGTTAGGAATTGGAGGTCGAAAGGGCACTTGGCACCCTTGATGCGACCCACAAAGTTCCCCGAAATCCCGGTCTCCCTCGAGAGGAACACTGAGGTTTTCCGGCACCCCCTCCTCTGAGCCCTTTCTCCCCTCCTGATCTGGACAGGAGGGTCGACTCCCCTGCTTTGTCTGGAAGGGGTTCCCGACCTTCCGGTCGCACCTCAGGATGAGGCCGGTCTCACGAAGACATTCCAGACGTGGCCTCGTGGGTGGTTCCACATTCCGTAGGACCCCGATTTCCCGGTCCCCTCTTGATAAGAACCCGATGCCCGGACACCTCTCCGAACTCCACCCTGTGAATGAAGTCAACACGAAGGGGCAGTTTTTCCGTGCATCGTTCGGAACAAACCCCAGGTTCCAAATACAGCTCGACAAGCGGCCTCTCTCCCCGGGGACATCTCGAGAGGCAAGCGGAGTTCCATGCCTCAACCCAAGACGAGGCCTGACTCTCCTGTCCCCAGTCTGCAGGGACCCTGCGATCGGAGTCTGAAATCAGAGGCACCCTGCGGTTCCTGCCTCAACTGGAGATGAGGCCCTCTTCCAATGCACCAAACCCAGTGGAGTCCCGAGAGGCCCCTCCCACCTCCAGTTTCCCTGGCTTCTCAGAGCCACCATGAGAAGCCCCCTGAGGTCACCTGCACAAGTCGAGGGAACCCAGGGTTTCCTGCCTCAACCCGGGAAAGACCTCGAGAGACCTTCTTCAACACGTCTCGAGGCCAGATTCCCCTACCATGGCTCGGGAGCAATGACGCGCTCCCCTCGCCACTCGCACGGAGACCCGACTTCCCTGGCGCCCCACGAGAGGCTCACTGACCTCGCCGTCGTACCTCGTGAGAAACCGCACACTGGGGCCGCCGCTCGAGAACAACCCCGAGATTCCCCCGTCATCGAGAGATGAGGGCCTTCGTCTCCTGCATGGCCTAGAGACCAATCTCGCGACCTCTCTCCAAACGCCTCAGGAGGCTTGACTCCCTTGAGTCCACCCAGTGAGCTCCAAGAGATACCCGTCGCGATTCGAGAGCAGAGCGGGGTTCTTTGCTCCCACTCGAGATGAATGCCTGTCTCCCCGGGTGCGTCTGGAATGCAACCCCGAGATCCCTGTCGCCCCTGGAGAGGAACATTGGCTTCTGGACACAAGCCTAGATGAGGTCTATTGGCCCTGCAGTCACTCGAGAGCAATCCCCAGCTTTCCTTCGCAACTCGAATGGAAGATTGGACTTGCCTGGGCCAACACAAGAGGCAGCCTGAATTCCCCGTCGTAACTCGAGAATCCCGCCGTAACTCGAGAAAAACCACGTGGCTCCCCCGTCATCGCAAGATGACGCCCTTTCCCGCTACAGCGCCTCAGGAGAAGTCCCACGTTAGGAATTGGAGGTCGAAAGGGCACTTGGCACCCTTGATGCCACCCACAAAGTTCCCCGAAATCCCGGTCTCCCTCGAGAGGAACACTGAGGTTTTCCGGCACCCCTCCTCTGAGCCCTTTCTCCCTTCCTGATCTGGACAGGAGGGTCGACTCCCCTGCTTTGTCTGGAAGGGGTTCCCGACCTTCCGGTCGCACCTCAGGATGAGGCCGGTCTCACGAAGACATTCCAGACGTGGCCTCGTGGGTGGTTCCACATTCCGTAGGACCCCGATTTCCCGGTCCCCTCTTGATAAGAACCCGATGCCCGGACACCTCTCCGAACTCCACCCTGTGAATGAAGTCAACACGAAGGGGCAGTTTTTCCGTGCATCGTTCGGAACAAACCCCAGGCCCCAAATACAGCTCGACAAGCGGCCTCTCTCCCCGGGGACATCTCGAGAGGCAAGCGGAGTTCCATGCCTCAACCCAAGACGAGGCCTGACTCTCCTGTCCCCAGTCTGCAGGGACCCTGCGATCGGAGTCTGAAATCAGAGGTACCCTGCGGTTCCTGCCTCAGCTGGAGATGAGGCCCTCTTCCAATGCACCAAGCCCAGTGGAGTCCCGAGAGGCCCCTCCCACCTCCAGTTTCCCTGGCTTCTCAGAGCCACCATGAGAAGCCCCCTGAGGTCACCTGCACAAGTCGAGGGAACCCAGGGTTTCCTGCCTCAACCCGGAAAGACCTCGAGAGACCTTCTTCAACACGTCTCGAGGCCAGATTCCCCTACCATGGCTCGGGAGCAATGACGCGCTCCCCTCGCCACTCGCACGGAGACCCGACTTCCCTGGCGCCCCACGAGAGGCTCACTGACCTCGCCGTCGTACCTCGTGAGAAACCGCACACTGGGGCCGCCGCTCGAGAACAACCCCGAGATTCCCCCGTCATCGAGAGATGAGGGCCTTCGTCTCCTGCATGGCCTAGAGACCAATCTCGCGACCTCTCTCCAAACGCCTCAGGAGGCTTGACTCCCTTGAGTCCACCCAGTGAGCTCCAAGAGATACCCGTCGCCATTCGAGAGCAGAGCGGGGTTCTTTGCTTCCACTCGAGATGAATGCCTGTCTCCCCGGGTGCGTCTGGAATGCAACCCCGAGATCCCTGTCGCCCCTGGAGAGGAACATTGGCTTCTGGACACAAGCCTAGATGAGGTCTATTGGCCCTGCAGTCACTCGAGAGCAATCCCCAGCTTTCCTTCGCAACTCGAATGGAAGATTGGACTTGCCTGGGCCAACACAAGAGGCAGCCTGAATTCCCCGTCGTAACTCGAGAACCCCGCCGTAACTCGAGAAAAACCACGTGGCTCCCCCGTCATCGCAAGATGAAGCCCTTTCCCGCTACAGCGCCTCAGGAGAAGTCCCACGTTAGGAATTGGAGGTCGAAAGGGCCCTTGGCACCCTTGATGCGACCCACAAAGTTCCCCGAAATCCCGGTCTCCCTCGAGAGGAACACTGAGGTTTTCCGGCACCCCCTCCTCTGAGCCCTTTCTCCCCTCCTGATCTGGACAGGAGGGTCGACTCCCCTGCTTTGTCTGGAAGGGGTTCCCGACCTTCCGGTCGCACCTCAGGATGAGGCCGGTCTCACGAAGACATTCCAGACGTGGCCTCGTGGGTGGTTCCACATTCCGTAGGACCCCGATTTCCCGGTCCCCTCTTGATAAGAACCCGATGCCCGGACACCTCTCCGAACTCCACCCTGTGAATGAAGTCAACACGAAGGGGCAGTTTTTCCGTGCATCGTTCGGAACAAACCCCAGGTTCCAAATACAGCTCGACAAGCGGCCTCTCTCCCCGGGGACATCTCGAGAGGCAAGCGGAGTTCCATGCCTCAACCCAAGACGAGGCCTGACTCTCCTGTCCCCAGTCTGCAGGGACCCTGCGATCGGAGTCTGAAATCAGAGGTACCCTGCGGTTCCTGCCTCAACTGGAGATGAGGCCCTCTTCCAATGCACCAAACCCAGTGGAGTCCCGAGAGGCCCCTCCCACCTCCAGTTTCCCTGGCTTCTCAGAGCCACCATGAGAAGCCCCCTGAGGTCACCTGCACAAGTCGAGGGAACCCAGGGTTTCCTGCCTCAACCCGGGAAAGACCTCGAGAGACCTTCTTCAACACGTCTCGAGGCCAGATTCCCCTACCATGGCTCGGGAGCAATGACGCGCTCCCCTCGCCACTCGCATGGAGACCCGACGTCCCTGGCGCCCCACGAGAGGCTCACTGACCTCGCCGTCGTACCTAGTGAGAAACCGCACACTGGGGCCGCCGCTCGAGAACAACCCCGAGATTCCCCCGTCATCGAGAGATGAGGGCCTTCGTCTCCTGCATGGCCTAGAGACCAATCTCGCGACCTCTCTCCAAACGCCTCAGGAGGCTTGACTCCCTTGAGTCCACCCAGTGAGCTCCAAGAGATACCCGTCGCGATTCGAGAGCAGAGCGGGGTTCTTTGCTTCCACTCGAGATGAATGCCTGTCTCCCCGGGTGCGTCTGGAATGCAACCCCGAGATCCCTGTCGCCCCTGGAGAGGAACATTGGCTTCTGGACACAAGCCTAGATGAGGTCTATTGGCCCTGCAGTCACTCGAGAGCAATCCCCAGCTTTCCTTCGCAACTCGAATGGAAGATTGGACTTGCCTGGGCCAACACAAGAGGCAGCCTGAATTCCCCGTCGTAACTCGAGAATCCCGCCGTAACTCGAGAAAAACCACGTGGCTCCCCCGTCATCGCAAGATGAAGCCCTTTCCCGCTACAGCGCCTCAGGAGAAGTCCCACGTTAGGAATTGGAGGTCGAAAGGGCACTTGGCACCCTTGATGCGACCCACAAAGTTCCCCGAAATCCCGGTCTCCCTCGAGAGGAACACTGAGGTTTTCCGGCACCCCCTCCTCTGAGCCCTTTCTCCCCTCCTGATCTGGACAGGAGGGTCGACTCCCCTGCTTTGTCTGGAAGGGGTTCCCGACCTTCCGGTCGCACCTCAGGATGAGGCCGGTCTCACGAAGACATTCCAGACGTGGCCTCGTGGGTGGTTCCACATTCCGTAGGACCCCGATTTCCCGGTCCCCTCTTGATAAGAACCCGATGCCCGGACACCTCTCCGAACTCCACCCTGTGAATGAAGTCAACACGAAGGGGCAGTTTTTCCGTGCATCGTTCGGAAAAACCCCAGGTTCCAAATACAGCTCGACAAGCGGCCTCTCTCCCCGGGGACATCTCGAGAGGCAAGCGGAGTTCCATGCCTCAACCCAAGACGAGGCCTGACTCTCCTGTCCCCAGTCTGCAGGGACCCTGCGATCGGAGTCTGAAATCAGAGGTACCCTGCGGTTCCTGCCTCAACTGGCGATGAGGCCCTCTTCCAATGCACCAAACCCAGTGGAGTCCCGAGAGGCCCCTCTCACCTCCAGTTTCCCTGGCTTCTCAGAGCCACCATGGGAAGCCCCCTGAGGTCACCTGCACAAGTCGAGGGAAACCAGGGTTTCCTGCCTCAACCCGGGAAAGCCCTCGAGAGACCTTCTTCAACACGTCTCGAGGCCAGATTCCCCTACCATGGCTCGGGAGCAATGACGCGCTCCCCTCGCCACTCGCATGGAGACCCGACTTCCCTGGCGCCCCACGAGAGGCTCACTGACCTCGCCGTCGTACCTCGTGAGAAACCGCACACTGGGGCCGCCGCTCGAGAACAACCCCGAGATTCCCCCGTCATCGAGAGATGAGGGCCTTCGTCTCCTGCATGGCCTAGTGACCAATCTCGCGACCTCTCTCCAAACGCCTCAGGAGGCTTGACTCCCTTGAGTCCACCCAGTAAGCTCCAAGAGATACCCGTCGCGATTCGAGAGCAGAGCGGGGTTCTTTGCTTCCACTCGAGATGAATGCCTGTCTCCCCGGGTGCGTCTGGAATGCAACCCCGAGATCCCTGTCGCCCCTGGAGAGGAACATTGGCTTCTGGACACAAGCCTAGATGAGGTCTATTGGCCCTGCAGTCACTCGAGAGCAATCCCCAGCTTTCCTTCGCAACTCGAATGGAAGATTGGACTTGCCTGGGCCAACACAAGAGGCAGCCTGAATTCCCCGTCGTAACTCGAGAATCCCGCCGTAACTCGAGAAAAACCACGTGGCTCCCCCGTCATCGCAAGATGAAGCCCTTTCCCGCTACAGCGCCTCAGGAGAAGTCCCACGTTAGGAATTGGAGGTCGAAAGGGCACTTGGCACCCTTGATGCGACCCACAAAGTTCCCCGAAATCCCGGTCTCCCTCGAGAGGAACACTGAGGTTTTCCGGCACCCCCTCCTCTGAGCCCTTTCTCCCCTCCTGATCTGGACAGGAGGGTCGACTCCCCTGCTTTGTCTGGAAGGGGTTCCCGACCTTCCGGTCGCACCTCAGGATGAGGCCGGTCTCACGAAGACATTCCAGACGTGGCCTCGTGGGTGGTTCCACATTCCGTAGGACCCCGATTTCCCGGTCCCCTCTTGATAAGAACCCGATGCCCGGACACCTCTCCGAACTCCACCCTGTGAATGAAGTCAACACGAAGGGGCAGTTTTTCCGTGCATCGTTCGGAAAAACCCCAGGTTCCAAATACAGCTCGACAAGCGGCCTCTCTCCCCGGGGACATCTCGAGAGGCAAGCGGAGTTCCATGCCTCAACCCAAGACGAGGCCTGACTCTCCTGTCCCCAGTCTGCAGGGACCCTGCGATCGGAGTCTGAAATCAGAGGTACCCTGCGGTTCCTGCCTCAACTGGAGATGAGGCCCTCTTCCAATGCACCAAACCCAGTGGAGTCCCGAGAGGCCCCTCCCACCTCCAGTTTCCCTGGCTTCTCAGAGCCACCATGAGAAGCCCCCTGAGGTCACCTGCACAAGTCGAGGGAACCCAGGGTTTCCTGCCTCAACCCGGGAAAGACCTCGAGAGACCTTCTTCAACACGTCTCGAGGCCAGATTCCCCTACCATGGCTCGGGAGCAATGACGCGCTCCCCTCGCCACTCGCATGGAGACCCGACTTCCCTGGCGCCCCACGAGAGGCTCACTGACCTCGCCGTCGTACCTCGTGAGAAACCGCACACTGGGGCCGCCGCTCGAGAACAACCCCGAGATTCCCCCGTCATCGAGAGATGAGGGCCTTCGTCTCCTGCATGGCCTAGAGACCAATCTCGCGACCTCTCTCCAAACGCCTCAGGAGGCTTGACTCCCTTGAGTCCACCCAGTGAGCTCCAAGAGATACCCGTCGCGATTCGAGAGCAGAGCGGGGTTCTTTGCTTCCACTCGAGATGAATGCCTGTCTCCCCGGGTGCGTCTGGAATGCAACCCCGAGATCCCTGTCGCCCCTGGAGAGGAACATTGGCTTCTGGACACAAGCCTAGATGAGGTCTATTGGCCCTGCAGTCACTCGAGAGCAATCCCCAGCTTTCCTTCGCAACTCGAATGGAAGATTGGACTTGCCTGGGCCAACACAAGAGGCAGCCTGAATTCCCCGTCGTAACTCGAGAATCCCGCCGTAACTCGAGAAAAACCACGTGGCTCCCCCGTCATCGCAAGATGAAGCCCTTTCCCGCTACAGCGCCTCAGGAGAAGTCCCACGTTAGGAATTGGAGGTCGAAAGGGCACTTGGCACCCTTGATGCGACCCACAAAGTTCCCCGAAATCCCGGTCTCCCTCGAGAGGAACACTGAGGTTTTCCGGCACCCCTCCTCTGAGCCCTTTCTCCCCTCCTGATCTGGACAGGAGGGTCGACTCCCCTGCTTTGTCTGGAAGGGGTTCCCGACCTTCCGGTCGCACCTCAGGATGAGGCCGGTCTCACGAAGACATTCCAGACGTGGCCTCGTGGGTGGTTCCACATTCCGTAGGACCCCGATTTCCCGGTCCCCTCTTGATAAGAACCCGATGCCCGGACACCTCTCCGAACTCCACCCTGTGAATGAAGTCAACACGAAGGGGCAGTTTTTCCGTGCATCGTTCGGAAAAACCCCAGGTTCCAAATACAGCTCGACAAGCGGCCTCTCTCCCCGGGGACATCTCGAGAGGCAAGCGGAGTTCCATGCCTCAACCCAAGACGAGGCCTGACTCTCCTGTCCCCAGTCTGCAGGGACCCTGCGATCGGAGTCTGAAATCAGAGGTACCCTGCGGTTCCTGCCTCAACTGGAGATGAGGCCCTCTTCCAATGCACCAAACCCAGTGGAGTCCCGAGAGGCCCCTCCCACCTCCAGTTTCCCTGGCTTCTCAGAGCCACCATGAGAAGCCCCCTGAGGTCACCTGCACAAGTCGAGGGAACCCAGGGTTTCCTGCCTCAACCCGGGAAAGACCTCGAGAGACCTTCTTCAACACGTCTCGAGGCCAGATTCCCCTACCATGGCTCGGGAGCAATGACGCGCTCCCCTCGCCACTCGCATGGAGACCCGACTTCCCTGGCGCCCCACGAGAGGCTCACTGACCTCGCCGTCGTACCTCGTGAGAAACCGCACACTGGGGCCGCCGCTCGAGAACAACCCCGAGATTCCCCCGTCATCGAGAGATGAGGGCCTTCGTCTCCTGCATGGCCTAGAGACCAATCTCGCGACCTCTCTCCAAACGCCTCAGGAGGCTTGACTCCCTTGAGTCCACCCAGTGAGCTCCAAGAGATACCCGTCGCGATTCGAGAGCAGAGCGGGGTTCTTTGCTTCCACTCGAGATGAATGCCTGTCTCCCCGGGTGCGTCTGGAATGCAACCCCGAGATCCCTGTCGCCCCTGGAGAGGAACATTGGCTTCTGGACACAAGCCTAGATGAGGTCTATTGGCCCTGCAGTCACTCGAGAGCAATCCCCAGCTTTCCTTCGCAACTCGAATGGAAGATTGGACTTGCCTGGGCCAACACAAGAGGCAGCCTGAATTCCCCGTCGTAACTCGAGAATCCCGCCGTAACTCGAGAAAAACCACGTGGCTCCCCCGTCATCGCAAGATGAAGCCCTTTCCCGCTACAGCGCCTCAGGAGAAGTCCCACGTTAGGAATTGGAGGTCGAAAGGGCACTTGGCACCCTTGATGCGACCCACAAAGTTCCCCGAAATCCCGGTCTCCCTCGAGAGGAACACTGAGGTTTTCCGGCACCCCTCCTCTGAGCCCTTTCTCCCCTCCTGATCTGGACAGGAGGGTCGACTCCCCTGCTTTGTCTGGAAGGGGTTCCCGACCTTCCGGTCGCACCTCAGGATGAGGCCGGTCTCACGAAGACATTCCAGACGTGGCCTCGTGGGTGGTTCCACATTCCGTAGGACCCCGATTTCCCGGTCCCCTCTTGATAAGAACCCGATGCCCGGACACCTCTCCGAACTCCACCCTGTGAATGAAGTCAACACGAAGGGGCAGTTTTTCCGTGCATCGTTCGGAAAAACCCCAGGTTCCAAATACAGCTCGACAAGCGGCCTCTCTCCCCGGGGACATCTCGAGAGGCAAGCGGAGTTCCATGCCTCAACCCAAGACGAGGCCTGACTCTCCTGTCCCCAGTCTGCAGGGACCCTGCGATCGGAGTCTGAAATCAGAGGTACCCTGCGGTTCCTGCCTCAACTGGAGATGAGGCCCTCTTCCAATGCACCAAACCCAGTGGAGTCCCGAGAGGCCCCTCCCACCTCCAGTTTCCCTGGCTTCTCAGAGCCACCATGAGAAGCCCCCTGAGGTCACCTGCACAAGTCGAGGGAACCCAGGGTTTCCTGCCTCAACCCGGGAAAGACCTCGAGAGACCTTCTTCAACACGTCTCGAGGCCAGATTCCCCTACCATGGCTCGGGAGCAATGACGCGCTCCCCTCGCCACTCGCACGGAGACCCGACTTCCCTGGCGCCCCACGAGAGGCTCACTGACCTCGCCGTCGTACCTCGTGAGAAACCGCACACTGGGGCCGCCGCTCGAGAACAACCCCGAGATTCCCCCGTCATCGAGAGATGAGGGCCTTCGTCTCCTGCATGGCCTAGAGACCAATCTCGCGACCTCTCTCCAAACGCCTCAGGAGGCTTGACTCCCTTGAGTCCACCCAGTGAGCTCCAAGAGATACCCGTCGCGATTCGAGAGCAGAGCGGGGTTCTTTGCTTCCACTCGAGATGAATGCCTGTCTCCCCGGGTGCGTCTGGAATGCAACCCCGAGATCCCTGTCGCCCCTGGAGAGGAACCCTGGCTTCTGGACACAAGCCTAGATGAGGTCTATTGGCCCTGCAGTCACTCGAGAGCAATCCCCAGCTTTCCTTCGCAACTCGAATGGAAGATTGGACTTGCCTGGGCCAACACAAGAGGCAGCCTGAATTCCCCGTCGTAACTCGAGAATCCCGCCGTAACTCGAGAAAAACCACGTGGCTCCCCCGTCATCGCAAGATGAAGCCCTTTCCCGCTACAGCGCCTCAGGAGAAGTCCCACGTTAGGAATTGGAGGTCGAAAGGGCACTTGGCACCCTTGATGCGACCCACAAAGTTCCCCGAAATCCCGGTCTCCCTCGAAAGGAACACTGAGGTTTTCCGGCACCCCCTCCTCTGAGCCCTTTCTCCCCTCCTGATCTGGACAGGAGGGTCGACTCCCCTGCTTTGTCTGGAAGGGGTTCCCGACCTTCCGGTCGCACCTCAGGATGAGGCCGGTCTCACGAAGACATTCCAGACGTGGCCTCGTGGGTGGTTCCACATTCCGTAGGACCCCGATTTCCCGGTCCCCTCTTGATAAGAACCCGATGCCCGGACACCTCTCCGAACTCCACCCTGTGAATGAAGTCAACACGAAGGGGCAGTTTTTCCGTGCATCGTTCGGAAAAACCCCAGGTTCCAAATACAGCTCGACAAGCGGCCTCTCTCCCCGGGGACATCTCGAGAGGCAAGCGGAGTTCCATGCCTCAACCCAAGACGAGGCCTGACTCTCCTGTCCCCAGTCTGCAGGGACCCTGCGATCGGAGTCTGAAATCAGAGGTACCCTGCGGTTCCTGCCTCAACTGGAGATGAGGCCCTCTTCCAATGCACCAAACCCAGTGGAGTCCCGAGAGGCCCCTCCCACCTCCAGTTTCCCTGGCTTCTCAGAGCCACCATGAGAAGCCCCCTGAGGTCACCTGCACAAGTCGAGGGAACCCAGGGTTTCCTGCCTCAACCCGGGAAAGACCTCGAGAGACCTTCTTCAACACGTCTCGAGGCCAGATTCCCCTACCATGGCTCGGGAGCAATGACGCGCTCCCCTCGCCACTCGCATGGAGACCCGACTTCCCTGGCGCCCCACGAGAGGCTCACTGACCTCGCCGTCGTACCTCGTGAGAAACCGCACACTGGGGCCGCCGCTCGAGAACAACCCCGAGATTCCCCCGTCATCGAGAGATGAGGGCCTTCGTCTCCTGCATGGCCTAGAGACCAATCTCGCGACCTCTCTCCAAACGCCTCAGGAGGCTTGACTCCCTTGAGTCCACCCAGTGAGCTCCAAGAGATACCCGTCGCGATTCGAGAGCAGAGCGGGGTTCTTTGCTTCCACTCGAGATGAATGCCTGTCTCCCCGGGTGCGTCTGGAATGCAACCCCGAGATCCCTGTCGCCCCTGGGGAGGAACCCTGACTTCGGGACACAAGCCTAGATGAGGTCTATTGGCCCTGCAGTCACTCGAGAGCAATCCCCAGCTTTCCTTCGCAACTCGAATGGAAGATTGGACTTGCCTGGGCCAACACAAGAGGCAGCCTGAATTCCCCGTCGTAACTCGAGAATCCCGCCGTAACTCGAGAAAAACCACGTGGCTCCCCCGTCATCGCAAGATGAAGCCCTTTCCCGCTACAGCGCCTCAGGAGAAGTCCCACGTTAGGAATTGGAGGTCGAAAGGGCACTTGGCACCCTTGATGCGACCCACAAAGTTCCCCGAAATCCCGGTCTCCCTCGAGAGGAACACTGAGGTTTTCCGGCACCCCTCCTCTGAGCCCTTTCTCCCCTCCTGATCTGGACAGGAGGGTCGACTCCCCTGCTTTGTCTGGAAGGGGTTCCCGACCTTCCGGTCGCACCTCAGGATGAGGCCGGTCTCACGAAGACATTCCAGACGTGGCCTCGTGGGTGGTTCCACATTCCGTAGGACCCCGATTTCCCGGTCCCCTCTTGATAAGAACCCGATGCCCGGACACCTCTCCGAACTCCACCCTGTGAATGAAGTCAACACGAAGGGGCAGTTTTTCCGTGCATCGTTCGGAAAAACCCCAGGTTCCAAATACAGCTCGACAAGCGGCCTCTCTCCCCGGGGACATCTCGAGAGGCAAGCGGAGTTCCATGCCTCAACCCAAGACGAGGCCTGACTCTCCTGTCCCCAGTCTGCAGGGACCCTGCGATCGGAGTCTGAAATCAGAGGTACCCTGCGGTTCCTGCCTCAACTGGAGATGAGGCCCTCTTCCAATGCACCAAACCCAGTGGAGTCCCGAGAGGCCCCTCCCACCTCCAGTTTCCCTGGCTTCTCAGAGCCACCATGAGAAGCCCCCTGAGGTCACCTGCACAAGTCGAGGGAACCCAGGGTTTCCTGCCTCAACCCGGGAAAGACCTCGAGAGACCTTCTTCAACACGTCTCGAGGCCAGATTCCCCTACCATGGCTCGGGAGCAATGACGCGCTCCCCTCGCCACTCGCATGGAGACCCGACTTCCCTGGCGCCCCACGAGAGGCTCACTGACCTCGCCGTCGTACCTCGTGAGAAACCGCACACTGGGGCCGCCGCTCGAGAACAACCCCGAGATTCCCCCGTCATCGAGAGATGAGGGCCTTCGTCTCCTGCATGGCCTAGAGACCAATCTCGCGACCTCTCTCCAAACGCCTCAGGAGGCTTGACTCCCTTGAGTCCACCCAGTGAGCTCCAAGAGATACCCGTCGCGATTCGAGAGCAGAGCGGGGTTCTTTGCTTCCACTCGAGATGAATGCCTGTCTCCCCGGGTGCGTCTGGAATGCAACCCCGAGATCCCTGTCGCCCCTGGAGAGGAACCCTGGCTTCTGGACACAAGCCTAGATGAGGTCTATTGGCCCTGCAGTCACTCGAGAGCAATCCCCAGCTTTCCTTCGCAACTCGAATGGAAGATTGGACTTGCCTGGGCCAACACAGGAGGCAGCCTGAATTCCCCGTCGTAACTCGAGAATCCCGCCGTAACTCGAGAAAAACCACGTGGCTCCCCCGTCATCGCAAGATGAAGCCCTTTCCCGCTACAGCGCCTCAGGAGAAGTCCCACGTTAGGAATTGGAGGTCGAAAGGGCACTTGGCACCCTTGATGCGACCCACAAAGTTCCCCGAAATCCCGGTCTCCCTCGAGAGGAACACTGAGGTTTTCCGGCACCCCCTCCTCTGAGCCCTTTCTCCCCTCCTGATCTGGACAGGAGGGTCGACTCCCCTGCTTTGTCTGGAAGGGGTTCCCGACCTTCCGGTCGCACCTCAGGATGAGGCCGGTCTCACGAAGACATTCCAGACGTGGCCTCGTGGGTGGTTCCACATTCCGTAGGATCCCGATTTCCCGGTCCCCTCTTGATAAGACCCCGATGCCCGGACACCTCTCCGAACTCCAGCCTGTCTGTGAATGAAGTCAACACGAAGGGGCAGTTTTTCCGTGCATCGTTCGGAAAAACCCCAGGTTCCAAATACAGCTCGACAAGCGGCCTCTCTCCCCGGGGACATCTCGAGAGGCAAGCGGAGTTCCATGCCTCCACCCAAGACGAGGCCTGACTCTCCTGTCCCCAGTCTGCAGGGACCCTGCGATCGGAGTCTGAAATCAGAGGTACCCTGCGGTTCCTGCCTCAACTGGAGATGAGGCCCTCTTCCAATGCACCAAACCCAGTGGGGTCCCGAGAGGCCCCTCCCACCTCCAGTTTCCCTGGCTTTTCAGAGCCACCATGAGAAGCCCCCTGAGGTCACCTGCACAAGTCGAGGGAACCCAGGGTTTCCTGCCTCAACCCGGGAAAGACCTCGAGAGACCTTCTTCAACACGTCTCGAGGCCAGATTCCCCTACCATGGCTCGGGAGCAATGACGCGCTCCCCTCGCCACTCGCATGGAGACCCGACTTCCCTGGCGCCCCACGAGAGGCTCACTGACCTCGCCGTCGTACCTCGTGAGAAACCGCACACTGGGGCCGCCGCTCGAGAACAACCCCGAGATTCCCCCGTCATCGAGAGATGAGGGCCTTCGTCTCCTGCATGGCCTAGAGACCAATCTCGCGACCTCTCTCCAAACGCCTCAGGAGGCTTGACTCCCTTGAGTCCACCCAGTGAGCTCCAAGAGATACCCGTCGCGATTCGAGAGCAGAGCGGGGTTCTTTGCTTCCACTCGAGATGAATGCCTGTCTCCCCGGGTGCGTCTGGAATGCAACCCCGAGATCCCTGTCGCCCCTGGAGAGGAACATTGGCTTCTGGACACAAGCCTCGATGAGGTCTATTGGCCCTGCAGTCACTCGAGAGCAATCCCCAGCTTTCCTTCGCAACTCGAATGGAAGATTGGACTTGCCTGGGCCAACACAAGAGGCAGCCTGAATTCCCCGTCGTAACTCGAGAATCCCGCCGTAACTCGAGAAAAACAACGTGGCTCCCCCGTCATCGCAAGATGAAGCCCTTTCCCGCTACAGCGCCTCAGGAGAAGTCCCACGTTAGGAATTGGAGGTCGAAAGGGCACTTGGCACCCTTGATGCGACCCACAAAGTTCCCCGAAATCCCGGTCTCCCTCGAGAGGAACACTGAGGTTTTCCGGCACCCCTCCTCTGAGCCCTTTCTCCCCTCCTGATCTGGACAGGAGGGTCGACTCCCCTGCTTTGTCTGGAAGGGGTTCCCGACCTTCCGGTCGCACCTCAGGATGAGGCCGGTCTCACGAAGACATTCCAGACGTGGCCTCGTGGGTGGTTCCACATTCCGTAGGACCCCGATTTCCCGGTCCCCTCTTGATAAGAACCCGATGCCCGGACACCTCTCCGAACTCCACCCTGTGAATGAAGTCAACACGAAGGGGCAGTTTTTTTCCGTGCATCGTTCGGAAAAACCCCAGGTTCCAAATACAGCTCGACAAGCGGCCTCTCTCCCCGGGGACATCTCGAGAGGCAAGCGGAGTTCCATGCCTCAACCCAAGACGAGGCCTGACTCTCCTGTCCCCAGTCTGCAGGGACCCTGCGATCGGAGTCTGAAATCAGAGGTACCCTGCGGTTCCTGCCTCAACTGGAGATGAGGCCCTCTTCCAATGCACCAAACCCAGTGGAGTCCCGAGAGGCCCCTGCCACCTCCAGTTTCCCTGGCTTCTCAGAGCCACCATGAGAAGCCCCCTGAGGTCACCTGCACAAGTCGAGGGAACCCAGGGTTTCCTGCCTCAACCCGGGAAAGACCTCGAGAGACCTTCTTCAACACGTCTCGAGGCCAGATTCCCTCCCCTACCATGGCTCGGGAGCAATGACGCGCTCCCCTCGCCACTCGCATGGAGACCCGACTTCCCTGGCGCCCCACGAGAGGCTCACTGACCTCGCCGTCGTACCTCGTGAGAAACCGCACACTGGGGCCGCCGCTCGAGAACAACCCCGAGATGCCCCCGTCATCGAGAGATGAGCGCCTTCGTCTCCTGCGTGGCCTAGAGACCAATCTGGCGACCTCTCTCCAAACGCCTCAGGAGGCTTGACTCCCTTGAGTCCACCCAGTGAGCTCCAAGAGATACCCGTCGCGATTCGAGAGCAGAGCGGGGTTCTTTGCTTCCACTCGAGATGAATGCCTGTCTCCCCGGGTGCGTCTGGAATGCAACCCCGAGATCCCTGTCGCCCCTGGAGAGGAAAATTGGCTTCGGGACACAAGCCTAGATGAGGTCTATTGGCCCTGCGGTCACTCGAGAGCAATCCCCAGCTTTCCTTCGCAACTCGAATGGAAGATTGGACTTGCCTGGGCCAACACAAGAGGCAGCCTGAATTCCCCGTCGTAACTCGAGAATCCCGCCGTAACTCGAGAAAAACCACGTGGCTCCCCCATCCTCGCAAGATGAAGCCCTTTCCCGCTACAGCGCCTCAGGAGAAGTCCCACGTTAGGAATTGGAGGTCGAAAGGGCACTTGGCACCCTTGATGCGACCCACAAAGTTCCCCGAAATCCCGGTCTCCCTCGAGAGGAACACTGAGGTTTTCCGGCACCCCTCCTCTGAGCCCTTTCTCCCCTCCTGATCTGGACAGGAGGGTCGACTCCCCTGCTTTGTCTGGAAGGGGTTCCCGACCTTCCGGTCGCACCTCAGGATGAGGCCGGTCTCACGAAGACATTCCAGACGTGGCCTCGTGGGTGGTTCCACATTCCGTAGGACCCCGATTTCCCGGTCCCCTCTTGATAAGAACCCGATGCCCGGACACCTCTCCGAACTCCACCGTGTGAATGAAGTCAACACGAAGGGGCAGTTTTTCCGTGCATCCTTCGGAAAAAACCCCAGGTTCCAAATACAGCTCGACAAGCGGCCTCTCTCCCCGGGGACATCTCGAGAGGCAAGCGGAGTTCCATGCCTCAACCCAAGACGAGGCCTGACTCTCCTGTCCCCAGTCTGCAGGGACCCTGCGATCGGAGTCTGAAATCAGAGGTACCCTGCGGTTCCTGCCTCAACTGGAGATGAGGCCCTCTTCCAATGCACCAAACCCAGTGGAGTCCCGAGAGGCCCCTGCCACCTCCAGTTTCCCTGGCTTCTCAGAGCCACCATGAGAAGCCCCCTGAGGTCACCTGCACAAGTCGAGGGAACCCAGGGTTTCCTGCCTCAACCCGGGAAAGACCTCGAGAGACCTTCTTCAACACGTCTCGAGGCCAGATTCCCCTACCATGGCTCGGGAGCAATGACGCGCTCCCCTCGCCACTCGCATGGAGACCCGACTTCCCTGGCGCCCCACGAGAGGCTCACTGACCTCGCCGTGGTACCTCGTGAGAAACCGCACACTGGGGCCGCCGCTCGAGAACAACCCCGAGATTCCCCCGTCATCGAGAGATGAGGGCCTTCGTCTCCTGCATGGCCTAGAGACCAATCTCGCGACCTCTCTCCAAACGCCTCAGGAGGCTTGACTCCCTTGAGTCCACCCAGTGAGCTCCAAGAGATACCCGTCGCGATTCGAGAGCAGAGCGGGGTTCTTTGCTTCCACTCGAGATGAATGCCTGTCTCCCCGGGTGCGTCTGGAATGCAACCCCGAGATCCCTGTCGCCCCTGGAGAGGAACCCTGACTTCTGGACACAAGCCTAGATGAAGTCTATTGGCCCTGCAGTCACTCGAGAGCAATCCCCAGCTTTCCTTCGCAACTCGAATGGAAGATTGGACTTGCCTGGGCCAACACAAGAGGCAGCCTGAATTCCCCGTCGTAACTCGAGAATCCCGCCGTAACTCGAGAAAAACCACGTGGCTCCCCCGTCATCGCAAGATGAAGCCCTTTCCCGCTACAGCGCCTCAGGAGAAGTCCCACGTTAGGAATTGGAGGTCGAAAGGGCACTTGGCACCCTTGATGCGACCCACAAAGTTCCCCGAAATCCCGGTCTCCCTCGAGAGAAACACTGAGGTTTTCCGGCACCCCTCCTCTGAGCCCTTTCTCCCCTCCTGATCTGGACAGGAGGGTCGACTCCCCTGCTTTGTCTGGAAGGGGTTCCCGACCTTCCGGTCGCACCTCAGGATGAGGCCGGTCTCACGAAGACATTCCAGACGTGGCCTCGTGGGTGGTTCCACATTCCGTAGGATCCCGATTTCCCGGTCCCCTCTGGATAAGAACCCGATGCCCGGACACCTCTCCGAACTCCACCGTGTGAATGAAGTCAACACGAAGGGGCAGTTTTTCCGTGCATCGTTCGGAAAAAACCCAGGTTCCAAATACAGCTCGACAAGCGGCCTCTCTCCCCGGGGACATCTCGAGAGGCAAGCGGAGTTCCATGCCTCAACCCAAGACGAGGCCTGACTCTCCTGTCCCCAGTCTGCAGGGACCCTGCGATCGGAGTCTGAAATCAGAGGTACCCTGCGGTTCCTGCCTCAACTGGAGATGAGGCCCTCTTCCAATGCACCAAACCCAGTGGGGTCCCGAGAGGCCCCTCCCACCTCCAGTTTCCCTGGCTTCTCAGAGCCACCATGAGAAGCCCCCTGAGGTCACCTGCACAAGTCGAGGGAACCCAGGGTTTCGTGCCTCAACCCGGGAAAGACCTCGAGAGACCTTCTTCAACACGTCTCGAGGCCAGATTCCCCTACCATGGCTCGGGAGCAATGACGCGCTCCCCTCGCCACTCGCATGGAGACCCGACTTCCCTGGCGCCCCACGAGAGGCTCACTGACCTCGCCGTCGTACCTCGTGAGAAACCGCACACTGGGGCCGCCGCTCGAAAACAACCCCGAGATTCCCCCGTCATCGAGAGATGAGGGCCTTCGTCTCCTGCATGGCCTAGAGACCAATCTCGCGACCTCTCTCCAAATGCCTCAGGAGGCTTGACTCCCTTGAGTCCACCCAGTGAGCTCCAGGAGATACCCGTCGCGATTCGAGAGCAGAGCGGGGTTCTTTGCTTCCACTCGAGATGAATGCCTGTCTCCCGGGTGCGTCTGGAATGCAACCCCGAGATCCCTGTCGCCCCTGGAGAGGAACATTGGCTTCGGGACACAAGCCTAGATGAGGTCTATTGGCCCTGCAGTCACTCGAGAGCAATCCCCAGCTTTCCTTCGCAACTCGAATGGAAGATTGGACTTGCCTGGGCCAACACAAGAGGCAGCCTGAATTCCCCGTCGTAACTCGAGAATCCCGCCGTAACTCGAGAAAAACCACGTGGCTCCCCCGTCCTCGCAAGATGAAGCCCTTTCCCGCTTCAGAGCCTCAGGAGAAGTCCCACGTTAGGAATTGGAGGTCGAAAGGGCACTTGGCACCCTTGATGCGACCCACAAAGTTCCCCGAAATCCCGGTCTCCCTCGAGAGGAACACTGAGGTTTCCCGGCACCCCTCCTCTGAGCCCTTTCTCCCTCCTGATCTGGACAGGAGGGTCGACTCCCCTGCTTTGTCTGGAAGGGGTTCCCGACCTTCCGGTCGCACCTCAGGATGAGGCCGGTCTCACGAAGACATTCCAGACGTGGCCTCGTGGGTGGTTCCACATTCCGTAGGACCCCGATTTCCCGGTCCCCTCTTGATAAGAACCCGATGCCCGGACACCTCTCCGAACTCCACCGTGTGAATGAAGTCACACGAAGGGGCAGTTTTTCCGTGCATCGTTCGGAAAAACCCCAGGTTCCAAATACAGCTCGACAAGCGGCCTCTCTCCCCGGGGACATCTCGAGAGGCAAGCGGAGTTCCATGCCTCAACCCAAGACGAGGCCTGACTCTCCTGTCCCCAGTCTGCAGGGACCCTGCGATCGGAGTCTGAAATCAGAGGTACCCTGCGGTTCCTGCCTCACCTGGAGATGAGGCCCTCTTCCAATGCACCAAACCCAGTGGAGTCCCGAGAGGCCCCTGCCACCTCCAGTTTCCCTGGCTTCTCAGAGCCACCATGAGAAGCCCCTGAGGTCACCTGCACAAGTCGAGGGAACCCAGGGTTTCGTGCCTCAACCCGGGAAAGACCTCGAGAGACCTTCTTCAACACGTCTCGAGGCCAGATTCCCCTACCATGGCTCGGGAGCAATGACGCGCTCCCCTCGCCACTCGCATGGAGACCCGACTTCCCTGGCGCCCACGAGAGGCTCACTGACCTCGCCATCGTACCTCGTGAGAAACCGCACACTGGGGCCGCCGCTCGAGAACAACCCCGAGATTCCCCCGTCATCGAGAGATGAGGGCCTTCGTATCCTGCATGGCCTAGAGACCAATCTCGCGACCTCTCTCCAAACGCCTCCGGAGGCTTGACTCCCTTGAGTCCACCCAGTGAGCTCCAAGAGATACCCGTCGCGATTCGAGAGCAGAGCGGGGTTCTTTGCTTCCACTCGAGATGAATGCCTGTCTCCCCGGGTGCGTCTGGAATGCAACCCCGAGATCCCTGTCGCCCCTGGAGAGGAACATTGACTTCTGGACACAAGCCTAGATGAAGTCTATTGGCCCTGCAGTCACTCGAGAGCAATCCCCAGCTTTCCTTCGCAACTCGAATGGAAGATTGGACTTGCCTGGGCCAACACAAGAGGCAGCCTGAATTCCCCGTCGTAACTCGAGAATTCCGCCGTAACTCGAGAAAAACCACGTGGCTCCCCCGTCATCGCAAGATGAAGCCCTTTCCTGCTACAGCGCCTCAGGAGAAGTCCCACGTTAGGAATTGGAGGTCGAAAGGGCACTTGGCACCCTTGATGCGACCCACAAAGTTCCCCGAAATCCCGGTCTCCCTCGAGAGGAACACTGAGGTTTTCCGGCACCCCCTCCTCTGAGCCCTTTCTCCCCTCCTGATCTGGACAGGAGGGTCGACTCCCCTGCTTTGTCTGGAAGGGGTTCCCGACCTTCCGGTCGCACCTCAGGATGAGGCCGGTCTCACGAAGACATTCCAGACGTGGCCTCGTGGGTGGTTCCACATTCCGTAGGATCCCGATTTCCCGGTCCCCTCTGGATAAGAACCCGATGCCCGGACACCTCTCCGAACTCCACCGTGTGAATGAAGTCACACGAAGGGGCAGTTTTTTTTCCGTGCATCGTTCGGAAAAAACCCCAGGTTCCAAATACAGCTCGACAAGCGGCCTCTCTCCCCGGGGACATCTCGAGAGGCAAGCGGAGTTCCATGCCTCAACCCAAGACGAGGCCTGACTCTCCTGTCCCCAGTCTGCAGGGACCCTGCGATCGGAGTCTGAAATCAGAGGTACCCTGCGGTTCCTGCCTCAACTGGAGATGAGGCCCTCTTCCAATGCACCAAACCCAATGGAGTCCCGAGAGGCCCCTGCCACCTCCAGTTTCCCTGGCTTCTCAGAGCCACCATGAGAAGCCCCCTGAGGTCACCTGCACAAGTCGAGGGAACCCAGGGTTTCGTGCCTCAACCCGGGAAAGACCTCGAGAGACCTTCTTCAACATGTCTCGAGGCCAGATTCCCCTAACATGGCTCGGGAGCAGTGACGCGCTCCCCTCGCCACTCGCATGGAGACCCGACTTCCCTGGCGCCCCACGAGAGGCTCACTGACCTCGCCATCGTACCTCGTGAGAAACCGCACACTGGGGCCGCCGCTCGAAAACAACCCCGAGATTCCCCCGTCATCGAGAGATGAGGGCCTTCGTCTCCTGCATGGCCTAGAGACCAATCTCGCGACCTCTCTCCAAACGCCTCAGGAGGCTTGACTCCCTTGAGTCCACCCAGTGAGCTCCAGGAGATACCCGTCGCGATTCGAGAGCAGAGCGGGGTTCTTTGCTTCCACTCGAGATGAATGCCTGTCTCCCCGGGTGCGTCTGGAATGCAACCCCGAGATCCCTGTCGCCCCTGGGGAGGAACCCTGACTTCGGGACACAAGCCTAGATGAGGTCTATTGGCCCTGCAGTCACTCGAGAGCAATCCCCAGCTTTCCTTCGCAACTCGAATGGAAGATTGGACTTGCCTGGGCCAACACAATAGGCAGCCTGAATTCCCCGTCGTAACTCGAGAATCCCGCCGTAACTCGAGAAAAACCACGTGGCTCCCCCGTCATCGCAAGATGAAGCCCTTTCCCGCTACAGCGCCTCAGGAGAAGTCCCACGTTAGGAATTGGAGGTCGAAAGGCCACTTGGCACCCTTGATGCGACCCACAAAGTTCCCCGAAATCCCGGTCTCCCTCGAGAGGAACACTGAGGTTTTCCGGCACCCCTCCTCTGAGCCCTTTCTCCCCTCCTGATCTGGACAGGAGGGTCGACTCCCCTGCTTTGTCTGGAAGGGGTTCCCGACCTTCCGGTCGCACCTCAGGATGAGGCCGGTCTCACGAAGACATTCCAGACGTGGCCTCGTGGGTGGTTCCACATTCCGTAGGACCCCGATTTCCCGGTCCCCTCTTGATAAGAACCCGATGCCCGGACACCTCTCCGAACTCCACCCTGTGAATGAAGTCAACACGAAGGGGCAGTTTTTTTTCCGTGCATCGTTCGGAAAAAACGCCAGGTTCCAAATACAGCTCGACAAGCGGCCTCTCTCCCCGGGGACATCTCGAGAGGCAAGCGGAGTTCCATGCCTCAACCCAAGACGAGGCCTGACTCTCCTGTCCCCAGTCTGCAGGGACCCTGCGATCGGAGTCTGAAATCAGAGGTACCCTGCGGTTCCTGCCTCAACTGGAGATGAGGCCCTCTTCCAATGCACCAAACCCAGTGCAGTCCCGAGAGGCCCCTCCCACCTCCAGTTTCCCTGGCTTCTCAGAGCCACCATGAGAAGCCCCCTGAGGTCATCTGCACAAGTCGAGGGAACCCAGGGTTTCCTGCCTCAACCCGGGAAAGACCTCGAGAGACCTTCTTCAACACGTCTCGAGGCCAGATTCCCCTACCATGGCTCGGGAGCAATGACGCGCTCCCCTCGCCACTCGCATGGAGACCCGACTTCCCTGGCGCCCCACGAGAGGCTCACTGACCTCGCTGTCGTACCTCGTGAGAAACCGCACACTGGGGCCGCCGCTCGAGAACAACCCCGAGATTCCCCCGTCATCGAGAGATGAGGGCCTTCGTCTCCTGCATGGCCTAGAGACCAATCTCGCGACCTCTCTCCAAACGCCTCAGGAGGCTTGACTCCCTTGAGTCCACCCAGTGAGCTCCAAGAGATACCCGTCGCGATTCGAGAGCAGAGCGGGGTTCTTGGCTTCCACTCGAGATGAATGCCTGTCTCCCCGGGTGCGTCTGGAATGCAACCCCGAGATCCCTGTCGCCCCTGGAGAGGAACATTGGCTTCTGGACACAAGCCTAGATGAGGTCTATTGGCCCTGCAGTCACTCGAGAGCAATCCCCAGCTTTCCTTCGCAACTCGAATGGAAGATTGGACTTGCCTGGGCCAACACAAGAGGCAGCCTGAATTCCCCGTCGTAACTCGAGAATCCCGCCGTAACTCGAGAAAAACCACGTGGCTCCCCCGTCATCGCAAGATGAAGCCCTTTCCCGCTACAGCGCCTCAGGAGAAGTCCCACGTTAGGACCTGGAGGTCGAAAGGGCACTTGGCACCCTTGATGCGACCCACAAAGTTCCCCGAAATCCCGGTCTCCCTCGAGAGGAACACTGAGTTTTTCCGGCACCCCCTCCTCTGAGCCCTTTCTCCCCTCCTGATCTGGACAGGAGGGTCGACTCCCCTGCTTTGTCTGGAAGGGGTTCCCGACCTTCCGGTCGCACATCAGGATGAGGCCGGTCTCACGAAGACATTCCAGACGTGGCCTCGTGGGTGGTTCCACATTCCGTAGGATCCCGATTTCCCGGTCCCCTCTTGATAAGAACCCGATGCCCGGACACCTCTCCGAACTCCACCCTGTGAATAAAGTCAACACGAAGGGGCAGTTTTTTTTCCGTGCATCGTTCGGAAAAAACCCCAGGTTCCAAATACAGCTCGACAAGCGGCCTCTCTCCCCGGGGACATCTCGAGAGGCAAGCGGAGTTCCATGCCTCAACCCAAGACGAGGCCTGACTCTCCTGTCCCCAGTCTGCAGGGACCCTGCGATCGGAGTCTGAAATCAGTGGTACCCTGCGGTTCCTGCCTCAACTGGAGATGAGGCCCTCTTCCAATGCACCAAACCCAGTGGAGTCCCGAGAGGCCCCTCCCACCTCCAGTTTCCCTGGCTTCTCAGAGCCACCATGGGAAGCCCCCTGAGGTCACCTGCACAAGTCGAGGGAACCCAGGGTTTCCTGCCTCAACCCGGGAAAGACCTCGAGAGACCTTCTTCAACACGTCTCGAGGCCAGATTCCCTCCCCTACCATGGCTCGGGAGCAATGACGCGCTCCCCTCGCCACTCGCATGGAGACCCGACTTCCCTGGCGCCCCACGAGAGGCTCACTGACCTCGCCGTCGTCCCTCGTGAGAAACCGCACACTGGGGCCGCCGCTCGAGAACAACCCCGAGATTCCCCCGTCATCGAGAGATGAGGGCCTTCGTCTCCTGCATGGCCTAGAGACCAATCTCGCGACCTCTCTCCAAACGCCTCAGGAGGCTTGACTCCCTTGAGTCCACCCAGTGAGCTCCAAGAGATACCCGTCGCGATTCGAGAGCAGAGCGGGGTTCTTTGCTTCCACTCGAGATGAATGCCTGTCTCCCCGGGTGCGTCTGGAATGCAACCCCGAGATCCCTGTCGCCCCTGGAGAGGAACCCTGGCTTCTGGACACAAGCCTAGATGAGGTCTATTGGCCCTGCAGTCACTCGAGAGCAATCCCCAGCTTTCCTTCGCAACTCGAATGGAAGATTGCACTTGCCTGGGCCAACACAAGAGGCAGCCTGAATTCCCCGTCGTAACTCGAGAATCCCGCCGTAACTCGAGAAAAACCACGTGGCTCCCCCGTCATCGCAAGATGAAGCCCTTTCCCGCTACAGCGCCTCAGGAGAAGTCCCACGTTAGGAATTGGAGGTCGAAAGGGCACTTGGCACCCTTGATGCGACCCACAAAGTTCCCCGAAATCCCGGTCTCCCTCGAAAGGAACACTGAGGTTTTCCGGCACCCCTCCTCTGAGCCCTTTCTCCCCTCCTGATCTGGACAGGAGGGTCGACTCCCCTGCTTTGTCTGGAAGGGGTTCCCGACCTTCCGGTCGCACCTCAGGATGAGGCCGGTCTCACGAAGACATTCCAGACGTGGCCTCGTGGGTGGTTCCACATTCCGTAGGACCCCGATTTCCTGGTCCCCTCTTGATAATAACCCGATGCCCGGACACCTCTCCGAACTCCACCCTGTGAATGAAGTCAACACGAAGGGGCAGTTTTTTTCCGTGCATCGTTCGGAAAAAACGCCAGGTTCCAAATACAGCTCGACAAGCGGCCTCTCTCCCCGGGGACATCTCGAGAGGCAAGCGGAGTTCCATGCCTCAACCCAAGACGAGGCCTGACTCTCCTGTCCCCAGTCTGCAGGGACCCTGCGATCGGAGTCTGAAATCAGTGGTACCCTGCGGTTCCTGCCTCAACTGGAGATGAGGCCCTCTTCCAATGCACCAAACCCAGTGGAGTCCCGAGAGGCCCCTCCCACCTCCAGTTTCCCTGGCTTCTCAGAGCCACCATGGGAAGCCCCCTGAGGTCACCTGCACAAGTCGAGGGAACCCAGGGTTTCCTGCCTCAACCCGGGAAAGACCTCGAGAGACCTACTTCAACACGTCTCGAGGCCAGATTCCCCTACCATGGCTCGGGAGCAATGACGCGCTCCCCTCGCCACTCGCATGGAGACCCGACTTCCCTGGCGCCCCACGAGAGGCTCACTGACCTCGCCGTCGTCCCTCGTGAGAAACCGCACACTGGGGCCGCCGCTTGAGAACAACCCCGAGATTCCCCCGTCATCGAGAGATGAGGGCCTTCGTCTCCTGCATGGCCTAGAGACCAATCTCGCGACCTCTCTCCAAACGCCTCAGGAGGCTTGACTCCCTTGAGTCCACCCAGTGAGCTCCAAGAGATACCCGTCGCGATTCGAGAGCAGAGCGGGGTTCTTTGCTTCCACTCGAGATGAATGCCTGTCTCCCGGGTGCGTCTGGAATGCAACCCCGAGATCCCTGTCGCCCCTGGAGAGGAACCCTGGCTTCTGGACACAAGCCTAGATGAGGTCTATTGGCCCTGCAGTCACTCGAGAGCAATCCCCAGCTTTCCTTCGCAACTCGAATGGAAGATTGGACTTGCCTGGGCCAACACAATAGGCAGCCTGAATTCCCCGTCGTAACTCGAGAATCCCGCCGTAACTCGAGAAAAACCACGTGGCTCCCCCGTCATCGCAAGATGAAGCCCTTCCCGCTACAGCGCCTCAGGAGAAGTCCCACGTTAGGAATTGGAGGTCGAAAGGCCACTTGGCACCCTTGATGCGACCCACAAAGTTCCCCGAAATCCCGGTCTCCCTCGAAAGGAACACTGAGGTTTTCCGGCACCCCTCCTCTGAGCCCTTTCTCCCCTCCTGATCTGGACAGGAGGGTCGACTCCCCTGCTTTGTCTGGAAGGGGTTCCCGACCTTCCGGTCGCACCTCAGGATGAGGCCGGTCTCACGAAGACATTCCAGACGTGGCCTCGTGGGTGGTTCCACATTCCGTAGGACCCCGATTTCCCGGTCCCCTCTTGATAAGAACCCGATGCCCGGACACCTCTCCGAACTCCACCCTGTGAATGAAGTCAACACGAAGGGGCAGTTTTTTTTCCGTGCATCGTTCGGAAAAACCCCAGGTTCCAAATACAGCTCGACAAGCGGCCTCTCTCCCCGGGGACATCTCGAGAGGCAAGCGGAGTTCCATGCCTCAACCCAAGACGAGGCCTGACTCTCCTGTCCCCAGTCTGCAGGGACCCTGCGATCGGAGTCTGAAATCAGAGGTACCCTTCGGTTCCTGCCTCAACTGGAGATGAGGCCCTCTTCCAATGCACCAAACCCAGTGCAGTCCCGAGAGGCCCCTCCCACCTCCAGTTTCCCTGGCTTCTCAGAGCCGCCATGAGAAGCCCCCTGAGGTCATCTGCACAAGTCGAGGGAACCCAGGTTTTCCTGCCTCAACCCGGGACAGAACTCGAGAGACCTTCTTCAACACGTCTCGATGCCAGATTCCCCTACAATGGCTCGGGAGCAATGACGCGCTCCCCTCGCCACTCGCATGGAGACCCGACTTCCCTGGCGCCCCACGAGAGGCTCACTGACCTCGCTGTCGTACCTCGTGAGAAACCGCACACTGGGGCCGCCGCTCGAGAACAACCCCGAGATTCCCCCGTCATCGAGAGATGAGGGCCTTCGTCTCCTGCATGGCCTAGAGACCAATCTCGCGACCTCTCTCCAAACGCCTCAGGAGGCTTGACTCCCTTGAGTCCACCCAGTGAGCTCCAAGAGATACCCGTCGCGATTCGAGAGCAGAGCGGGGTTCTTTGCTTCCACTCGAGATGAATGCCTGTCTCCCCGGGTGCGTCTGGAATGCAACCCCGAGATCCCTGTCGCCCCTGGAGAGGAACCCTGGCTTCTGGACACAAGCCTAGATGAGGTCTATTGGCCCTGCAGTCACTCGAGAGCAATCCCCAGCTTTCCTTCGCAACTCGAATGGAAGATTGGACTTGCCTGGGCCAACACAAGAGGCAGCCTGAATTCCCCGTCGTAACTCGAGAATCCCGCCGTAACTCGAGAAAAACCACGTGGCTCCCCCGTCATCGCAAGATGCAGCCCTTTCCCGCTACAGCGCCTCAGGAGAAGTCCCACGTTAGGAATTGGAGGTCGAAAGGGCACTTGGCACCCTTGATTCGACCCACAAAGTTCCCCGAAATCTCGGTCTCCCTCGAGAGGAACACTGAGGTTTTCCGGCACCCCCTCCTCTGAGCCCTTTCTCCCCTCCTGATCTGGACAGGAGGGTCGACTCCCCTGCTTTGTCTGGAAGGGGTTCCCGACCTTCCGGTCGCACCTCAGGATGAGGCCGGTCTCACGAAGACTTTCCAGACGTGGCCTCGTGGGTGGTTCCACATTCCGTAGGATCCCGATTTCCCGGTCCCCTCTTGATAACAACCCGATGCCCGGACACCTCTCCGAACTCCACCCTGTGAATGAAGTCAACACGAAGGGGCAGTTTTTTTTCCGTGCATCGTTCGGAAAAAACCCCAGGTTCCAAATACAGCTCGACAAGCGGCCTCTCTCCCCGGGGACATCTCGAGAGGCAAGCGGAGTTCCATGCCTCTACCCAAGACGAGGCCTGACTCTCCTGTCCCCAGTCTGCAGGGACCCTGCGATCGGAGTCTGAAATCAGAGGTACCCTGCGGTTCCTGCCTCAACTGGAGATGAGGCCCTCTTCCAATGCACCAAACCCAGTGGAGTCCCGAGAGGCCCCTGCCACCTCCAGTTTCCCTGGCTTCTCAGAGCCACCATGAGAAGCCCCCTGAGGTCACCTGCACAAGTCGAGGGAACCCAGGGTTTCCTGCCTCAACCCGGGAAAGACCTCGAGAGACCTTCTTCAACACGTCTCGAGGCCAGATTCCCCTACCATGGCTCGGGAGCAATGACGCGCTCCCCTCGCCACTCGCATGGAGACCCGACTTCCCTGGCGCCCCACGAGAGTCTCACTGACCTCGCCGTCGTACCTCGTGAGAAACCGCACACTGGGGCCGCCGCTCGAGAACAACCCCGAGATTCCCCCGTCATCGAGAGATGAGGGCCTTCGTCTCCTGCATGGCCTAGAGACCAATCTCGCGACCTCTCTCCAAACGCCTCAGGAGGCTTGACTCCCTTGAGTCCACCCAGTGAGCTCCAAGAGATACCCGTCGCGATTCGAGAGCAGAGCGGGGTTCTTTGCTTCCACTCGAGATGAATGCCTGTCTCCCCGGGTGCGTCTGGAATGCAACCCCGAGATCCCTGTCGCCCCTGGAGAGGAAAATTGGCTTCGGGACACAAGCCTAGATGAGGTCTATTGGCCCTGCGGTCACTCGAGAGCAATCCCCAGCTTTCCTTCGCAACTCGAATGGAAGATTGGACTTGCCTGGGCCAACACAAGAGGCAGCCTGAATTCCCCGTCGTAACTCGAGAATCCCGCCGTAACTCGAGAAAAACCACGTGGCTCCCCCGTCATCGCAGGATGAAGCCCTTTCCCGCTACAGCGCCTCAGGAGAAGTCCCACGTTAGGAATTGGAGGTCGAAAGGGCACTTGGCACCCTTGATGCGACCCACAAAGTTCCCCGAAATCCCGGTCTCCCTCGAGAGAAACACTGAGGTTTTCCGGCACCCCTCCTCTGAGCCCTTTCTCCCTCCTGATCTGGACAGGAGGGTCGACTCCCCTGCTTTGTCTGGAAGGGGTTCCCGACCTTCCGGTCGCACCTCAGGATGAGGCCGGTCTCACGAAGACATTCCAGACGTGGCCTCGTGGGTGGTTCCACATTCCGTAGGACCCCGATTTCCCGGTCCCCTCTTGATAAGAACCCGATGCCCGGACACCTCTCCGAACTCCACCGTGTGAATGAAGTCACACGAAGGGGCAGTTTTTCCGTGCATCGTTCGGAAAAACCCCAGGTTCCAAATACAGCTCGACAAGCGGCCTCTCTCCCCGGGGACATCTCGAGAGGCAAGCGGAGTTCCATGCCTCAACCCAAGACGAGGCCTGACTCTCCTGTCCCCAGTCTGCAGGGACCCTGCGATCGGAGTCTGAAATCAGAGGTACCCTGCCGTTCCTGCCTCAACTGGAGATGAGGCCCTCTTCCAATGCACCAAATCCAGTGGAGTCCCGAGAGGCCCCTGCCACCTCCAGTTTCCCTGGCTTTTCAGAGCCACCATGAGAAGCCCCCTGAGGTCACCTGCACAAGTCGAGGGAACCCAGGGTTTCCTGCCTCAACCCGGAAAGACCTCGAGAGACCTTCTTCAACACGTCTCGAGGCCAGATTCCCCTACCATGGCTCGGGAGCAATGACGCGCTCCCCTCGCCACTCGCATGGAGACCCGACTTCCCTGGCGCCCCACGAGAGGCTCACTGACCTCGCCATCGTACCTCGTGAGAAACCGCACACTGTGGCCGCCGCTCGAGAACAACCCCGAGATTCCCCCGTCATCGAGAGATGAGGGCCTTCGTCTCCTGCATGGCCTAGAGACCAATCTCGCGACCTCTCTCCAAACGCTTCCGGAGGCTTGAATCCCTTGAGTCCACCCAGTGAGTTCCAAGAGATACCCGTCGCGATTCGAGAGCAGAGCGGGCTTCTTTGCTTCCACTCGAGATGAATGCCTGTCTCCCCGGGTGCGTCTGGAATGCAACCCCGAGATCCCTGTCGCCCCTGGAGAGGAACATTGGCTTCTGGACACAAGCCTCGATGAGGTCTATTGGCCCTGCAGTCACTCGAGAGCAATCCCCAGCTTTCCTTCGCAACTCGAATGGTAGATTGGACTTGCCTGGGCCAACACAAGAGGCAGCCTGAATTCCCCGTCGTAACTCGAGAATCCCGCCGTAACTCGAGAAAAACAACGTGGCTCCCCCGTCATCGCAAGATGAAGCCCTTTCCCGCTACAGCGACTCAGGAGAAGTCCCACGTTAGGAATTGGAGGTCGAAAGGGCACTTGGCACCCTTGATGCGACCCACAAAGTTCCCCGAAATCCCGGTCTCCCTCGAGAGGAACACTGAGGTTTTCCGGCACCCCTCCTCTGAGCCCTTTCTCCCCTCCTGATCTGGACAGGAGGGTCGACTCCCCTGCTTTGTCTGGAAGGGGTTCCCGACCTTCCGGTCGCACCTCAGGATGAGGCCGGTCTCACGAAGACATTCCAGAAGTGGCCTCGTGGGTGGTTCCACATTCCGTAGGATCCCGATTTCCCGGTCCCCTCTTGATAAGAACCCGATGCCCGGACACCTCTCCGAACTCCACCCTGTGAATGAAGTCAACACGAAGGGGCAGTTTTTTTTCCGTGCATCGTTCGGAAAAACCCCAGGTTCCAAATACAGCTCGACAAGCGGCCTCTCTCCCCGGGGACATCTCGAGAGGCAAGCGGAGTTCCATGCCTCAACCCAAGACGAGGCCTGACTCTCCTGTCCCCAGTCTGCAGGGACCCTGCGATCGGAGTCTGAAATCAGAGGTACCCTGCGGTTCCTGCCTCAACTGGAGATGAGGCCCTCTTCCAATGCACCAAACCTAGTGGGGTCCCGAGAGGCCCCTGCCACCTCCAGTTTCCCTGGCTTCTCAGAGCCACCATGAGAAGCCCCCTGAGGTCACCTGCACAAGTCGAGGGAACCCAGGGTTTCCTGCCTCAACCCGGGAAAGACCTCGAGAGACCTTCTTCAACACGTCTCGAGGCCAGATTCCCTCCCCTACCATGGCTCGGGAGCAATGACGCGCTCCCCTCGCCACTCGCATGGAGACCCGACTTCCCTGGCGCCCCACGAGAGGCTCACTGACCTCGCCGTCGTACCTCGTGAGAAACCGCACACTGGGGCCGCCGCTCGAGAACAACCCCGAGATTCCCCCGTCATCGAGAGATGAGGGCCTTCGTCTCCTGCATGGCCTAGAGACCAATCTCGCGACCTCTCTCCAAACGCCTCAGGAGGCTTGACTCCCTTGAGTCCACCCAGTGAGCTCCAAGAGATACCCGTCGCGATTCGAGAGCAGAGCGGGGTTCTTTGCTTCCACTCGAGATGAATGCCTGTCTCCCCGGGTGCGTCTGGAATGCAACCCCGAGATCCCTGTCGCCCCTGGAGAGGAACATTGGCTTCGGGACACAAGCCTAGATGAGGTCTATTGGCCCTGCAGTCACTCGAGAGCAATCCCCAGCTTTCCTTCGCAACTCGAATGGAAGATTGGACTTGCCTGGGCCAACACAAGAGGCAGCCTGAATTCCCCGTCGTAACTCGAGAATCCCGCCGTAACTCGAGAAAAACCACGTGGCTCCCCCGTCATCGCAAGATGAAGCCCTTTCCCGCTTCAGCGCCTCAGGAGAAGTCCCACGTTAGGAATTGGAGGTCGAAAGGGCACTTGGCACCCTTGATGCGACCCACAAAGTTCCCCGAAATCCCGGTCTCCCTCGAGAGAAACACTGAGGTTTTCCGGCACCCCCTCCTCTGAGCCCTTTCTCCCCTCCTGATCTGGACAGGAGGGTCGACTCCCTGCTTTGTCTGGAAGGGGTTCCCGACCTTCCGGTCGCACCTCAGGATGAGGCCGGTCTCACGAAGACATTCCAGACGTGGCCTCGTGGGTGGTTCCACATTCCGTAGGATCCCGATTTCCCGGTCCCCTCTTGATAAGAACCCGATGCCCGGACACCTCTCCGAACTCCACCGTGTGAATGAAGTCACACGAAGGGGCAGTTTTTTTTCCGTGCATCGTTCGGAAAAAACCCCAGGTTCCAAATACAGCTCGACAAGCGGCCTCTCTCCCCGGGGACATCTCGAGAGGCAAGCGGAGTTCCATGCCTCAACCCAAGACGAGGCCTGACTCTCCTGTCCCCAGTCTGCAGGGACCCTGCGATCGGAGTCTGAAATCAGAGGTACCCTGCGGTTCCTGCCTCAACTGGAGATGAGGCCCTCTTCCAATGCACCAAATCCAGTGGGGTCCCGAGAGGCCCCTGCCACCTCCAGTTTCCCTGGCTTTTCAGAGCCACCATGAGAAGCCCCCTGAGGTCACCTGCACAAGTCGAGGGAACCCAGGGTTTCCTGCCTCAACCCGGGAAAGACCTCGAGAGACCTTCTTCAACACGTCTCGAGGCCAGATTCCCCTACCATGGCTCGGGAGCAATGACGCGCTCCCCTCGCCACTCGCATGGAGACCCGACTTCCCTGGCGCCCCACGAGAGGCTCACTGACCTCGCCATCGTACCTCGTGAGAAACCGCACACTGCGGCCGCCGCTCGAGAACAACCCCGAGATTCCCCCGTCATCGAGAGATGAGGGCCTTCGTATCCTGCATGGCCTAGAGACCAATCTCGCGACCTCTCTCCAAACGCCTCCGGAGGCTTGACTCCCTTGAGTTCACCCAGTGAGCTCCAAGAGATACCCGTCGTGATTCGAGAGCAGAGCGGGGTTCTTTGCTTCCACTCGAGATGAATGCCTGTCTCCCCGGGTGCGTCTGGAATGCAACCCCGAGATCCCTGTCGCCCCTGGAGAGGAACATTGGCTTCTGGACACAAGCCTCGATGAGGTCTATTGGCCCTGCAGTCACTCGAGAGCAATCCCCAGCTTTCCTTCGCAACTCGAATGGTAGATTGGACTTGCCTGGGCCAACACAAGAGGCAGCCTGAATTCCCCGTCGTAACTCGAGAATCCCGCCGTAACTCGAGAAAAACAACGTGGCTCCCCCGTCATCGCAAGATGAAGCCCTTTCCCGCTACAGCGACTCAGGAGAAGTCCCACGTTAGGAATTGGAGGTCGAAAGGGCACTTGGCACCCTTGATGCGACCCACAAAGTTCCCCGAAATCCCGGTCTCCCTCGAGAGGAACACTGAGGTTTTCCGGCACCCCCTCCTCTGAGCCCTTTCTCCCCTCCTGATCTGGACAGGAGGGTCGACTCCCCTTCTTTGTCTGGAAGGGGTTCCCGACCTTCCGGTCGCACCTCAGGATGAGGCCGGTCTCACGAAGACATTCCAGAAGTGGCCTCGTGGGTGGTTCCACATTCCGTAGGATCCCGATTTCCCGGTCCCCTCTTGATAAGAACCCGATGCCCCGACACCTCTCCGAACTCCACCCTGTGAATGAAGTCAACACGAAGGGGCAGTTTTTCCGTGCATCGTTCGGAAAAACCCCAGGTTCCAAATACAGCTCGACAAGCGGCCTCTCTCCCCGGGGACATCTCGAGAGGCAAGCGGAGTTCCATGCCTCAACCCAAGACGAGGCCTGACTCTCCTGTCCCCAGTCTGCAGGGACCCTGCGATCGGAGTCTGAAATCAGAGGTACCCTGCGGTTCCTGCCTCAACTGGAGATGAGGCCCTCTTCCAATGCACCAAACCTAGTGGAGTCCCGAGAGGCCCCTGCCACCTCCAGTTTCCCTGGCTTCTCAGAGCCACCATGAGAAGCCCCCTGAGGTCACCTGCACAAGTCGAGGGAACCCAGGGTTTCCTGCCTCAACCCGGGAAAGACCTCGAGAGACCTTCTTCAACACGTCTCGAGGCCAGATTCCCTCCCCTACCATGGCTCGGGAGCAATGACGCGCTCCCCTCGCCACTCGCATGGAGACCCGACTTCCCTGGCGCCCCACGAGAGTCTCACTGACCTCGCCGTCGTACCTCGTGAGAAACCGCACACTGGGGCCGCCGCTCGAGAACAACCCCGAGATTCCCCCGTCATCGAGAGATGAGGGCCTTCGTCTCCTGCATGGCCTAGAGACCAATCTCGCGACCTCTCTCCAAACGCCTCAGGAGGCTTGACTCCCTTGAGTCCACCCAGTGAGCTCCAAGAGATACCCGTCGCGATTCGAGAGCAGAGCGGGGTTCTTTGCTTCCACTCGAGATGAATGCCTGTCTCCCCGGGTGCGTCTGGAATGCAACCCCGAGATCCCTGTCGCCCCTGGAGAGGAACATTGGCTTCGGGACACAAGCCTAGATGAGGCCTATTGGCCCTGCAGTCACTCGAGAGCAATCCCCAGCTTTCCTTCGCAACTCGAATGGAAGATTGGACTTGCCTGGGCCAACACAAGAGGCAGCCTGAATTCCCCGTCGTAACTCGAGAATCCCGCCGTAACTCGAGAAAAACCACGTGGCTCCCCCGTCATCGCAAGATGAAGCCCTTTCCCGCTTCAGCGCCTCAGGAGAAGTCCCACGTTAGGAATTGGAGGTCGAAAGGGCACTTGGCACCCTTGATGCGACCCACAAAGTTCCCCGAAATCCCGGTCTCCCTCGAGAGAAACACTGAGGTTTTCCGGCACCCCTCCTCTGAGCCCTTTCTCCCCTCCTGATCTGGACAGGAGGGTCGACTCCCCTGCTTTGTCTGGAAGGGGTTCCCGACCTTCCGGTCGCACCTCAGGATGAGGCCGGTCTCACGAAGACATTCCAGACGTGGCCTCGTGGGTGGTTCCACATTCCGTAGGATCCCGATTTCCCGGTCCCCTCTTGATAAGAACCCGATGCCCGGACACCTCTCCGAACTCCACCCTGTGAATGAAGTCACACGAAGGGGCAGTTTTTTTTCCGTGCATCGTTCGGAAAAACCCCAGGTTCCAAATACAGCTCGACAAGCGGCCTCTCTCCCCGGGGACATCTCGAGAGGCAAGCGGAGTTCCATGCCTCAACCCAAGACGAGGCCTGACTCTCCTGTCCCCAGTCTGCAGGGACCCTGCGATCGGAGTCTGAAATCAGAGGTACCCTGCGGTTCCTGCCTCAACTGGAGATGAGGCCCTCTTCCAATGCACCAAACCCAGTGGGGTCCCGAGAGGCCCCTGCCACCTCCAGTTTCCCTGGCTTCTCAGAGCCACCATGAGAAGCCCCCTGAGGTCACCTGCACAAGTCGAGGGAACCCAGGGTTTCGTGCCTCAACCCGGGAAAGACCTCGAGAGACCTTCTTCAACACGTCTCGAGGCCAGATTCCCCTACCATGGCTCGGGAGCAATGACGCGCTCCCCTCGCCACTCGCATGGAGACCCGACTTCCCTGGCGCCCCACGAGAGGCTCACTGACCTCGCCATCGTACCTCGTGAGAAACCGCACACTGGGGCCGCCGCTCGAGAACAACCCCGAGATTCCCCCGTCATCGAGAGATGAGGGCCTTCGTATCCTGCATGGCCTAGAGACCAATCTCGCGACCTCTCTCCAAACGCCTCCGGAGGCTTGACTCCCTTGAGTCCACCCAGTGAGCTCCAAGAGATACCCGTCGCGATTCGAGAGCAGAGCGGGGTTCTTTGCTTCCACTCGAGATGAATGCCTGTCTCCCCGGGTGCGTCTGGAATGCAACCCCGAGATCCCTGTCGCCCCTGGAGAGGAACCCTGACTTCTGGACACAAGCCTAGATGAAGTCTATTGGCCCTGCAGTCACTCGAGAGCAATCCCCAGCTTTCCTTCGCAACTCGAATGGAAGATTGGACTTGCCTGGGCCAACACAAGAGGCAGCCTGAATTCCCCGTCGTAACTCGAGAATTCCGCCGTAACTCGAGAAAAACCACGTGGCTCCCCCGTCATCGCAAGATGAAGCCCTTTCCTGCTACAGCGCCTCAGGAGAAGTCCCACGTTAGGAATTGGAGGTCGAAAGGGCACTTGGCACCCTTGATGCGACCCACAAAGTTCCCCGAAATCCCGGTCTCCCTCGAGAGAAACACTGAGGTTTTCCGGCACCCCCTCCTCTGAGCCCTTTCTCCCCTCCTGATCTGGACAGGAGGGTCGACTCCCCTGCTTTGTCTGGAAGGGGTTCCCGACCTTCCGGTCGCACCTCAGGATGAGGCCGGTCTCACGAAGACATTCCAGACGTGGCCTCGTGGGTGGTTCCACATTCCGTAGGATCCCGATTTCCCGGTCCCCTCGATAAGAACCCGATGCCCGGACACCTCTCCGAACTCCACCGTGTGAATGAAGTCACACGAAGGGGCAGTTTTTCCGTGCATCGTTCGGAAAAACCCCAGGTTCCAAATACAGCTCGACAAGCGGCCTCTCTCCCCGGGGACATCTCGAGAGGCAAGCGGAGTTCCATGCCTCAACCCAAGACGAGGCCTGACTCTCCTGTCCCCAGTCTGCAGGGACCCTGCGATCGGAGTCTGAAATCAGAGGTACCCTGCGGTTCCTGCCTCAACTGGAGATGAGGCCCTCTTCCAATGCACCAAACCCAATGGAGTCCCGAGAGGCCCCTGCCACCTCCAGTTTCCCTGGCTTCTCAGAGCCACCATGAGAAGCCCCCTGAGGTCACCTGCACAAGTCGAGGGAACCCAGGGTTTCGTGCCTCAACCCGGGAAAGACCTCGAGAGACCTTCTTCAACATGTCTCGAGGCCAGATTCCCCTAACATGGCTCGGGAGCAGTGACGCGCTCCCCTCGCCACTCGCATGGAGACCCGACTTCCCTGGCGCCCCACGAGAGGCTCACTGACCTCGCCATCGTACCTCGTGAGAAACCGCACACTGGGGCCGCCGCTCGAAAACAACCCCGAGATTCCCCCGTCATCGAGAGATGAGGGCCTTCGTCTCCTGCATGGCCTAGAGACCAATCTCGCGACCTCTCTCCAAACGCCTCAGGAGGCTTGACTCCCTTGAGTCCACCCAGTGAGCTCCAGGAGATACCCGTCGCGATTCGAGAGCAGAGCGGGGTTCTTTGCTTCCACTCGAGATGAATGCCTGTCTCCCCGGGTGCGTCTGGAATGCAACCCCGAGATCCCTGTCGCCCCTGGAGAGGAACATTGGCTTCGGGACACAAGCCTAGATGAGGTCTATTGGCCCTGCAGTCACTCGAGAGCAATCCCCAGCTTTCCTTCGCAACTCGAATGGAAGATTGGACTTGCCTGGGCCAACACAAGAGGCAGCCTGAATTCCCCGTCGTAACTCGAGAATCCCGCCGTAACTCGAGAAAAACCACGTGGCTCCCCCGTCATCGCAAGATGAAGCCCTTTCCCGCTTCAGCGCCTCAGGAGAAGTCCCACGTTAGGAATTGGAGGTCGAAAGGGCACTTGGCACCCTTGATGCGACCCACAAAGTTCCCCGAAATCCCGGTCTCCCTCGAGAGAAACACTGAGGTTTTCCGGCACCCCCTCCTCTGAGCCCTTTCTCCCCTCCTGATCTGGACAGGAGGGTCGACTCCCCTGCTTTGTCTGGAAGGGGTTCCCGACCTTCCGGTCGCACCTCAGGATGAGGCCGGTCTCACGAAGACATTCCAGACGTGGCCTCGTGGGTGGTTCCACATTCCGTAGGATCCCGATTTCCCGGTCCCCTCTTGATAAGAACCCGATGCCCGGACACCTCTCCGAACTCCACCGTGTGAATGAAGTCACACGAAGGGGCAGTTTTTTTTCCGTGCATCGTTCGGAAAAAACCCCAGGTTCCAAATACAGCTCGACAAGCGGCCTCTCTCCCCGGGGACATCTCGAGAGGCAAGCGGAGTTCCATGCCTCAACCCAAGACGAGGCCTGACTCTCCTGTCCCCAGTCTGCAGGGACCCTGCGATCGGAGTCTGAAATCAGAGGTACCCTGCGGTTCCTGCCTCAACTGGAGATGAGGCCCTCTTCCAATGCACCAAACCCAGTGGGGTCCCGAGAGGCCCCTGCCACCTCCAGTTTCCCTGGCTTCTCAGAGCCACCATGAGAAGCCCCCTGAGGTCACCTGCACAAGTCGAGGGAACCCAGGGTTTCGTGCCTCAACCCGGGAAAGACCTCGAGAGACCTTCTTCAACACGTCTCGAGGCCAGATTCCCTCCCCTACCATGGCTCGGGAGCAATGACGCGCTCCCCTCGCCACTCGCATGGAGACCCGACTTCCCTGGCGCCCCACGAGAGTCTCACTGACCTCGCCGTCGTACCTCGTGAGAAACCGCACACTGGGGCCGCCGCTCGAGAACAACCCCGAGATTCCCCCGTCATCGAGAGATGAGGGCCTTCGTCTCCTGCATGGCCTAGAGACCAATCTCGCGACCTCTCTCCAAACGCCTCAGGAGGCTTGACTCCCTTGAGTCCACCCAGTGAGCTCCAAGAGATACCCGTCGCGATTCGAGAGCAGAGCGGGGTTCTTTGCTTCCACTCGAGATGAATGCCTGTCTCCCGGGTGCGTCTGGAATGCAACCCCGAGATCCCTGTCGCCCCTGGAGAGGAACATTGGCTTCCGGACACAAGCCTAGATGAGGTCTATTGGCCCTGCAGTCACTCGAGAGCAATCCCCAGCTTTCCTTCGCAACTCGAATGGAAGATTGGACTTGCCTGGGCCAACACAAGAGGCAGCCTGAATTCCCCGTCGTAACTCGAGAATCCCGCCGTAACTCGAGAAAAACCACGTGGCTCCCCCGTCATCGCAAGATGAAGCCCTTTCCCGCTACAGCGCCTCAGGAGAAGTCCCACGTTAGGAATTGGAGGTCGAAAGGGCACTTGGCACCCTTGATGCGACCCACAAAGTTCCCCGAAATCCCGGTCTCCCTCGAGAGAAACACTGAGGTTTTCCGGCACCCCTCCTCTGAGCCCTTTCTCCCCTCCTGATCTGGACAGGAGGGTCGACTCCCCTGCTTTGTCTGGAAGGGGTTCCCGACCTTCCGGTCGCACCTCAGGATGAGGCCGGTCTCACGAAGACATTCCAGACGTGGCCTCGTGGGTTGTTCCACATTCCGTAGGATCCCGATTTCCCGGTCCCCTCTGGATAAGAACCCGATGCCCGGACACCTCTCCGAACTCCACCCTGTGAATGAAGTCACACGAAGGGGCAGTTTTTCCGTGCATCGTTCGGAAAACCCCAGGTTCCAAATACAGCTCGACAAGCGGCCTCTCTCCCCGGGGACATCTCGAGAGGCAAGCGGAGTTCCATGCCTCAACCCAAGACGAGGCCTGACTCTCCTGTCCCCAGTCTGCAGGGACCCTGCGATCGGAGTCTGAAATCAGAGGTACCCTTCGGTTCCTGCCTCAACTGGAGATGAGGCCCTCTTCCAATGCACCAAATCCAGTGGAGTCCCGAGAGGCCCCTGCCACCTCCAGTTTCCCTGGCTTTTCAGAGCCACCATGAGAAGCCCCCTGAGGTCACCTGCACAAGTCGAGGGAACCCAGGGTTTCCTGCCTCAACCCGGGAAAGACCTCGAGAGACCTTCTTCAACACGTCTCGAGGCCAGATTCCCCTACCATGGCTCGGGAGCAATGACGCGCTCCCCTCGCCACTCGCATGGAGACCCGACTTCCCTGGCGCCCCACGAGAGGCTCACTGACCTCGCCATCGTACCTCGTGAGAAACCGCACACTGTGGCCGCCGCTCGAGAACAACCCCGAGATTCCCCCGTCATCGAGAGATGAGGGCCTTCGTCTCCTGCATGGCCTAGAGACCAATCTCGCGACCTCTCTCCAAACGCCTCCGGAGGCTTGACTCCCTTGAGTCCACCCAGTGAGCTCCAAGAGATACCCGTCGCGATTCGAGAGCAGAGCGGGGTTCTTTGCTTCCACTCGAGATGAATGCCTGTCTCCCCGGGTGCGTCTGGAATGCAACCCCGAGATCCCTGTCGCCCCTGGAGAGGAACATTGGCTTCTGGACACAAGCCTAGATGAGGTCTATTGGCCCTGCAGTCACTCGAGAGCAATCCCCAGCTTTCCTTCGCAACTCGAATGGTAGATTGGACTTGCCTGGGCCAACACAAGAGGCAGCCTGAATTCCCCGTCGTAACTCGAGAATCCCGCCGTAACTCGAGAAAAACAACGTGGCTCCCCCGTCATCGCAAGATGAAGCCCTTTCCCGCTACAGCGACTCAGGAGAAGTCCCACGTTAGGAATTGGAGGTCGAAAGGGCACTTGGCACCCTTGATGCGACCCACAAAGTTCCCCGAAATCCCGGTCTCCCTCGAGAGGAACACTGAGGTTTTCCGGCACCCCCTCCTCTGAGCCCTTTCTCCCCTCCTGATCTGGACAGGAGGGTCGACTCCCCTGCTTTGTCTGGAAGGGGTTCCCGACCTTCCGGTCGCACCTCAGGATGAGGCCGGTCTCACGAAGACATTCCAGAAGTGGCCTCGTGGGTGGTTCCACATTCCGTAGGATCCCGATTTCCCGGTCCCCTCTTGATAAGAACCCGATGCCCGGACACCTCTCCGAACTCCACCCTGTGAATGAAGTCAACACGAAGGGGCAGTTTTTTTTCCGTGCATCGTTCGGAAAAAACCCCAGGTTCCAAATACAGCTCGACAAGCGGCCTCTCTCCCCGGGGACATCTCGAGAGGCAAGCGGAGTTCCATGCCTCAACCCAAGACGAGGCCTGACTCTCCTGTCCCCAGTCTGCAGGGACCCTGCGATCGGAGTCTGAAATCAGAGGTACCCTGCGGTTCCTGCCTCAACTGGAGATGAGGCCCTCTTCCAATGCACCAAACCTAGTGGAGTCCCGAGAGGCCCCTGCCACCTCCAGTTTCCCTGGCTTCTCAGAGCCACCATGAGAAGCCCCCTGAGGTCACCTGCACAAGTCGAGGGAACCCAGGGTTTCCTGCCTCAACCCGGGAAAGACCTCGAGAGACCTTCTTCAACACGTCTCGAGGCCAGTTTCCCCTACCATGGCTCGGGAGCAATGACGCGCTCCTCCTCGCCACGCGCATGGAGACCCGACTTCCCTGGCGCCCCACGAGAGTCTCACTGACCTCGCCGTCGTACCTCGTGAGAAACCGTACACTGGGGCCGCCGCTCGAGAACAACCCCGAGATTCCCCCGTCATCGAGAGATGAGGGCCTTCGTCTCCTGCATGGCCTAGAGACCAATCTCGCGACCTCTCTCCAAACGCCTCAGGAGGCTTGACTCCCTTGAGTCCACCCAGTGAGCTCCAAGAGATACCCGTCGCGATTCGAGAGCAGAGCGGGGTTCTTTGCTTCCACTCGAGATGAATGCCTGTCTCCCCGGGTGCGTCTGGAATGCAACCCCGAGATCCCTGTCGCCCCTGGAGAGGAAAATTGGCTTCGGGACACAAGCCTAGATGAGGTCTATTGGCCCTGCGGTCACTCGAGAGCAATCCCCAGCTTTCCTTCGCAACTCGAATGGAAGATTGGACTTGCCTGGGCCAACACAAGAGGCAGCCTGAATTCCCCGTCGTAACTCGAGAATCCCGCCGTAACTCGAGAAAAACCACGTGGCTCCCCCGTCATCGCAAGATGAAGCCCTTTCCCGCTTCAGCGCCTCAGGAGAAGTCCCACGTTAGGAATTGGAGGTCGAAAGGGCACTTGGCACCCTTGATGCGACCCACAAAGTTCCCCGAAATCCCGGTCTCCCTCGAGAGAAACACTGAGGTTTTCCGGCACCCCTCCTCTGAGCCCTTTCTCCCCTCCTGATCTGGACAGGAGGGTCGACTCCCCTGCTTTGTCTGGAAGGGGTTCCCGACCTTCCGGTCGCACCTCAGGATGAGGCCGGTCTCACGAAGACATGCCAGACGTGGCCTCGTGGGTGGTTTCACATTCCGTAGGATCACGATTACCCGGTCCCCTCCTGATAAGAACCCGATGCCCGGACACCTCTCTGAACTCCACCCTGTGAAGGAAGTCAACACGAAGGGGCAGTTTTTCCGTGCATCGTTCAGAAAAAAACCCCAGGTTCCAAATACAGCTCGACAAGCGGCCTCTCTCCCCGGGGACATCTCGAGAGGCAAGCGGAGTTCCATGCCTCAACCCAAGACGAGGCCTGACTCTCCTGTCCCCAGTCTGCAGGGACCCTGCGATCGGAGTCTGAAATCAGAGGTACCCTTCGGTTCCTGCCTCAACTGGAGATGAGGCCCTCTTCCAATGCACCAAATCCAGTGGGGTCCCGAGAGGCCCCTGCCACCTCCAGTTTCCCTGGCTTTTCAGAGCCACCATGAGAAGCCCCCTGAGGTCACCTGCACAAGTCGAGGGAACCCAGGGTTTCCTGCCTCAACCCGGGAAAGACCTCGAGAGACCTTCTTCAACACGTCTCGAGGCCAGATTCCCCTACCATGGCTCGGGAGCAATGACGCGCTCCCCTCGCCACTCGCATGGAGACCCGACTTCCCTGGCGCCCCACGAGAGGCTCACTGACCTCGCCATCGTACCTCGTGAGAAACCGCACACTGTGGCCGCCGCTCGAGAACAACCCCGAGATTCCCCCGTCATCGAGAGATGAGGGCCTTCGTCTCCTGCATGGCCTAGAGACCAATCTCGCGACCTCTCTCCAAACGCCTCCGGAGGCTTGACTCCCTTGAGTCCACCCAGTGAGCTCCAAGAGATACCCGTCGCGATTCGAGAGCAGAGCGGGGTTCTTTGCTTCCACTCGAGATGAATGCCTGTCTCCCCGGGTGCGTCTGGAATGCAACCCCGAGATCCCTGTCGCCCCTGGAGAGGAACATTGGCTTCTGGACACAAGCCTCGATGAGGTCTATTGGCCCTGCAGTCACTCGAGAGCAATCCCCAGCTTTCCTTCGCAACTCGAATGGTAGATTGGACTTGCCTGGGCCAACACAAGAGGCAGCCTGAATTCCCCGTCGTAACTCGAGAATCCCGCCGTAACTCGAGAAAAACAACGTGGCTCCCCCGTCATCGCAAGATGAAGCCCTTTCCCGCTACAGCGACTCAGGAGAAGTCCCACGTTAGGAATTGGAGGTCGAAAGGGCACTTGGCACCCTTGATGCGACCCACAAAGTTCCCCGAAATCCCGGTCTCCCTCGAGAGGAACACTGAGGTTTTCCGGCACCCCTCCTCTGAGCCCTTTCTCCCCTCCTGATCTGGACAGGAGGGTCGACTCCCCTGCTTTGTCTGGAAGGGGTTCCCGACCTTCCGGTCGCACCTCAGGATGAGGCCGGTCTCACGAAGACATTCCAGAAGTGGCCTCGTGGGTGGTTCCACATTCCGTAGGATCCCGATTTCCCGGTCCCCTCCTGATAAGAACCCGATGCCCGGACACCTCTCCGACCTCCACCCTGTGAATGAAGTCAACACGAAGGGGCAGTTTTTCCGTGCATCGTTCGGAAAAACCCCAGGTTCCAAATACAGCTCGACAAGCGGCCTCTCTCCCCGGGGACATCTCGAGAGGCAAGCGGAGTTCCATGCCTCAACCCAAGACGAGGCCTGACTCTCCTGTCCCCAGTCTGCAGGGACCCTGCGATCGGAGTCTGAAATCAGAGGTACCCTGCGGTTCCTGCCTCAACTGGAGATGAGGCCCTCTTCCAATGCACCAAACCCAGTGGAGTCCCGAGAGGCCCCTCCCACCTCCAGTTTCCCTGGCTTCTCAGAGCCACCATGAGAAGCCCCCTGAGGTCACCTGCACAAGTCGAGGGAACCCAGGGTTTCCTGCCTCAACCCGGGAAAGACCTCGAGAGACCTTCTTCAACACGTCTCGAGGCCAGATTCCCCTACCATGGCTCGGGAGCAATGACGCGCTCCCCTCGCCACTCGCATGGAGACCCGACTTCCCTGGCGCCCCACGAGAGGCTCACTGACCTCGCCGTCGTACCTCGTGAGAAACCGCACACTGGGGCCGCCGCTCGAGAACAACCCCGAGATTCCCCCGTCATCGAGAGATGAGGGCCTTCGTCTCCTGCATGGCCTAGAGACCAATCTCGCGACCTCTCTCCAAACGCCTCAGGAGGCTTGACTCCCTTGAGTCCACCCAGTGAGCTCCAAGAGATACCCGTCGCGATTCGAGAGCAGAGCGGGGTTCTTTGCTTCCACTCGAGATGAATGCCTGTCTCCCCGGGTGCGTCTGGAATGCAACCCCGAGATCCCTGTCGCCCCTGGAGAGGAACATTGGCTTCTGGACACAAGCCTAGATGAGGTCTATTGGCCCTGCAGTCACTCGAGAGCAATCCCCAGCTTTCCTTCGCAACTCGAATGGAAGATTGGACTTGCCTGGGCCAACACAAGAGGCAGCCTGAATTCCCCGTCGTAACTCGAGAATCCCGCCGTAACTCGAGAAAAACCACGTGGCTCCCCCGTCATCGCAAGATGAAGCCCTTTCCCGCTACAGCGCCTCAGGAGAAGTCCCACGTTAGGAATTGGAGGTCGAAAGGGCACTTGGCACCCTTGATGCGACCCACAAAGTTCCCCGAAATCCCGGTCTCCCTCGAGAGGAACACTGAGGTTTTCCGGCACCCCTCCTCTGAGCCCTTTCTCCCCTCCTGATCTGGACAGGAGGGTCGACTCCCCTGCTTTGTCTGGAAGGGGTTCCCGACCTTCCGGTCGCACCTCAGGATGAGGCCGGTCTCACGAAGACATTCCAGACGTGGCCTCGTGGGTGGTTCCACATTCCGTAGGACCCCGATTTCCCGGTCCCCTCTTGATAAGAACCCGATGCCCGGACACCTCTCCGAACTCCACCCTGTGAATGAAGTCAACACGAAGGGGCAGTTTTTCCGTGCATCGTTCGGAAAAACCCCAGGTTCCAAATACAGCTCGACAAGCGGCCTCTCTCCCCGGGGACATCTCGAGAGGCAAGCGGAGTTCCATGCCTCAACCCAAGACGAGGCCTGACTCTCCTGTCCCCAGTCTGCAGGGACCCTGCGATCGGAGTCTGAAATCAGAGGTACCCTGCGGTTCCTGCCTCAACTGGAGATGAGGCCCTCTTCCAATGCACCAAACCCAGTGGAGTCCCGAGAGGCCCCTCCCACCTCCAGTTTCCCTGGCTTCTCAGAGCCACCATGAGAAGCCCCCTGAGGTCACCTGCACAAGTCGAGGGAACCCAGGGTTTCCTGCCTCAACCCGGAAAGACCTCGAGAGACCTTCTTCAACACGTCTCGAGGCCAGATTCCCCTACCATGGCTCGGGAGCAATGACGCGCTCCCCTCGCCACTCGCATGGAGACCCGACTTCCCTGGCGCCCCACGAGAGGCTCACTGACCTCGCCGTCGTACCTCGTGAGAAACCGCACACTGGGGCCGCCGCTCGAGAACAACCCCGAGATTCCCCCGTCATCGAGAGATGAGGGCCTTCGTCTCCTGCATGGCCTAGAGACCAATCTCGCGACCTCTCTCCAAACGCCTCAGGAGGCTTGACTCCCTTGAGTCCACCCAGTGAGCTCCAAGAGATACCCGTCGCGATTCGAGAGCAGAGCGGGGTTCTTTGCTTCCACTCGAGATGAATGCCTGTCTCCCCGGGTGCGTCTGGAATGCAACCCCGAGATCCCTGTCGCCCCTGGAGAGGAACATTGGCTTCTGGACACAAGCCTAGATGAGGTCTATTGGCCCTGCAGTCACTCGAGAGCAATCCCCAGCTTTCCTTCGCAACTCGAATGGAAGATTGGACTTGCCTGGGCCAACACAAGAGGCAGCCTGAATTCCCCGTCGTAACTCGAGAATCCCGCCGTAACTCGAGAAAAACCACGTGGCTCCCCCGTCATCGCAAGATGAAGCCCTTTCCCGCTACAGCGCCTCAGGAGAAGTCCCACGTTAGGAATTGGAGGTCGAAAGGGCACTTGGCACCCTTGATGCGACCCACAAAGTTCCCCGAAATCCCGGTCTCCCTCGAGAGGAACACTGAGGTTTTCCGGCACCCCCTCCTCTGAGCCCTTTCTCCCCTCCTGATCTGGACAGGAGGGTCGACTCCCCTGCTTTGTCTGGAAGGGGTTCCCGACCTTCCGGTCGCACCTCAGGATGAGGCCGGTCTCACGAAGACATTCCAGACGTGGCCTCGTGGGTGGTTCCACATTCCGTAGGACCCCGATTTCCCGGTCCCCTCTTGATAAGAACCCGATGCCCGGACACCTCTCCGAACTCCACCCTGTGAATGAAGTCAACACGAAGGGGCAGTTTTTCCGTGCATCGTTCGGAAAAACCCCAGGTTCCAAATACAGCTCGACAAGCGGCCTCTCTCCCCGGGGACATCTCGAGAGGCAAGCGGAGTTCCATGCCTCAACCCAAGACGAGGCCTGACTCTCCTGTCCCCAGTCTGCAGGGACCCTGCGATCGGAGTCTGAAATCAGAGGTACCCTGCGGTTCCTGCCTCAACTGGAGATGAGGCCCTCTTCCAATGCACCAAACCCAGTGGAGTCCCGAGAGGCCCCTCCCACCTCCAGTTTCCCTGGCTTCTCAGAGCCACCATGAGAAGCCCCCTGAGGTCACCTGCACAAGTCGAGGGAACCCAGGGTTTCCTGCCTCAACCCGGGAAAGACCTCGAGAGACCTTCTTCAACACGTCTCGAGGCCAGATTCCCCTACCATGGCTCGGGAGCAATGACGCGCTCCCCTCGCCACTCGCATGGAGACCCGACTTCCCTGGCGCCCCACGAGAGGCTCACTGACCTCGCCGTCGTACCTCGTGAGAAACCGCACACTGGGGCCGCCGCTCGAGAACAACCCCGAGATTCCCCCGTCATCGAGAGATGAGGGCCTTCGTCTCCTGCATGGCCTAGAGACCAATCTCGCGACCTCTCTCCAAACGCCTCAGGAGGCTTGACTCCCTTGAGTCCACCCAGTGAGCTCCAAGAGATACCCGTCGCGATTCGAGAGCAGAGCGGGGTTCTTTGCTTCCACTCGAGATGAATGCCTGTCTCCCCGGGTGCGTCTGGAATGCAACCCCGAGATCCCTGTCGCCCCTGGAGAGGAACATTGGCTTCTGGACACAAGCCTAGATGAGGTCTATTGGCCCTGCAGTCACTCGAGAGCAATCCCCAGCTTTCCTTCGCAACTCGAATGGAAGATTGGACTTGCCTGGGCCAACACAAGAGGCAGCCTGAATTCCCCGTCGTAACTCGAGAATCCCGCCGTAACTCGAGAAAAACCACGTGGCTCCCCCGTCATCGCAAGATGAAGCCCTTTCCCGCTACAGCGCCTCAGGAGAAGTCCCACGTTAGGAATTGGAGGTCGAAAGGGCACTTGGCACCCTTGATGCGACCCACAAAGTTCCCCGAAATCCCGGTCTCCCTCGAGAGGAACACTGAGGTTTTCCGGCACCCCCTCCTCTGAGCCCTTTCTCCCCTCCTGATCTGGACAGGAGGGTCGACTCCCCTGCTTTGTCTGGAAGGGGTTCCCGACCTTCCGGTCGCACCTCAGGATGAGGCCGGTCTCACGAAGACATTCCAGACGTGGCCTCGTGGGTGGTTCCACATTCCGTAGGACCCCGATTTCCCGGTCCCCTCTTGATAAGAACCCGATGCCCGGACACCTCTCCGAACTCCACCCTGTGAATGAAGTCAACACGAAGGGGCAGTTTTTCCGTGCATCGTTCGGAAAAACCCCAGGTTCCAAATACAGCTCGACAAGCGGCCTCTCTCCCCGGGGACATCTCGAGAGGCAAGCGGAGTTCCATGCCTCAACCCAAGACGAGGCCTGACTCTCCTGTCCCCAGTCTGCAGGGACCCTGCGATCGGAGTCTGAAATCAGAGGTACCCTGCGGTTCCTGCCTCAACTGGAGATGAGGCCCTCTTCCAATGCACCAAACCCAGTGGAGTCCCGAGAGGCCCCTCCCACCTCCAGTTTCCCTGGCTTCTCAGAGCCACCATGAGAAGCCCCCTGAGGTCACCTGCACAAGTCGAGGGAACCCAGGGTTTCCTGCCTCAACCCGGGAAAGACCTCGAGAGACCTTCTTCAACACGTCTCGAGGCCAGATTCCCCTACCATGGCTCGGGAGCAATGACGCGCTCCCCTCGCCACTCGCATGGAGACCCGACTTCCCTGGCGCCCCACGAGAGGCTCACTGACCTCGCCGTCGTACCTCGTGAGAAACCGCACACTGGGGCCGCCGCTCGAGAACAACCCCGAGATTCCCCCGTCATCGAGAGATGAGGGCCTTCGTCTCCTGCATGGCCTAGAGACCAATCTCGCGACCTCTCTCCAAACGCCTCAGGAGGCTTGACTCCCTTGAGTCCACCCAGTGAGCTCCAAGAGATACCCGTCGCGATTCGAGAGCAGAGCGGGGTTCTTTGCTTCCACTCGAGATGAATGCCTGTCTCCCCGGGTGCGTCTGGAATGCAACCCCGAGATCCCTGTCGCCCCTGGAGAGGAACATTGGCTTCTGGACACAAGCCTAGATGAGGTCTATTGGCCCTGCAGTCACTCGAGAGCAATCCCCAGCTTTCCTTCGCAACTCGAATGGAAGATTGGACTTGCCTGGGCCAACACAAGAGGCAGCCTGAATTCCCCGTCGTAACTCGAGAATCCCGCCGTAACTCGAGAAAAACCACGTGGCTCCCCCGTCATCGCAAGATGAAGCCCTTTCCCGCTACAGCGCCTCAGGAGAAGTCCCACGTTAGGAATTGGAGGTCGAAAGGGCACTTGGCACCCTTGATGCGACCCACAAAGTTCCCCGAAATCCCGGTCTCCCTCGAGAGGAACACTGAGGTTTTCCGGCACCCCTCCTCTGAGCCCTTTCTCCCCTCCTGATCTGGACAGGAGGGTCGACTCCCCTGCTTTGTCTGGAAGGGGTTCCCGACCTTCCGGTCGCACCTCAGGATGAGGCCGGTCTCACGAAGACATTCCAGACGTGGCCTCGTGGGTGGTTCCACATTCCGTAGGACCCCGATTTCCCGGTCCCCTCTTGATAAGAACCCGATGCCCGGACACCTCTCCGAACTCCACCCTGTGAATGAAGTCAACACGAAGGGGCAGTTTTTCCGTGCATCGTTCGGAAAAACCCCAGGTTCCAAATACAGCTCGACAAGCGGCCTCTCTCCCCGGGGACATCTCGAGAGGCAAGCGGAGTTCCATGCCTCAACCCAAGACGAGGCCTGACTCTCCTGTCCCCAGTCTGCAGGGACCCTGCGATCGGAGTCTGAAATCAGAGGTACCCTGCGGTTCCTGCCTCAACTGGAGATGAGGCCCTCTTCCAATGCACCAAACCCAGTGGAGTCCCGAGAGGCCCCTCCCACCTCCAGTTTCCCTGGCTTCTCAGAGCCACCATGAGAAGCCCCCTGAGGTCACCTGCACAAGTCGAGGGAACCCAGGGTTTCCTGCCTCAACCCGGGAAAGACCTCGAGAGACCTTCTTCAACACGTCTCGAGGCCAGATTCCCCTACCATGGCTCGGGAGCAATGACGCGCTCCCCTCGCCACTCGCATGGAGACCCGACTTCCCTGGCGCCCCACGAGAGGCTCACTGACCTCGCCGTCGTACCTCGTGAGAAACCGCACACTGGGGCCGCCGCTCGAGAACAACCCCGAGATTCCCCCGTCATCGAGAGATGAGGGCCTTCGTCTCCTGCATGGCCTAGAGACCAATCTCGCGACCTCTCTCCAAACGCCTCAGGAGGCTTGACTCCCTTGAGTCCACCCAGTGAGCTCCAAGAGATACCCGTCGCGATTCGAGAGCAGAGCGGGGTTCTTTGCTTCCACTCGAGATGAATGCCTGTCTCCCCGGGTGCGTCTGGAATGCAACCCCGAGATCCCTGTCGCCCCTGGAGAGGAACATTGGCTTCTGGACACAAGCCTAGATGAGGTCTATTGGCCCTGCAGTCACTCGAGAGCAATCCCCAGCTTTCCTTCGCAACTCGAATGGAAGATTGGACTTGCCTGGGCCAACACAAGAGGCAGCCTGAATTCCCCGTCGTAACTCGAGAATCCCGCCGTAACTCGAGAAAAACCACGTGGCTCCCCCGTCATCGCAAGATGAAGCCCTTTCCCGCTACAGCGCCTCAGGAGAAGTCCCACGTTAGGAATTGGAGGTCGAAAGGGCACTTGGCACCCTTGATGCGACCCACAAAGTTCCCCGAAATCCCGGTCTCCCTCGAGAGGAACACTGAGGTTTTCCGGCACCCCTCCTCTGAGCCCTTTCTCCCCTCCTGATCTGGACAGGAGGGTCGACTCCCCTGCTTTGTCTGGAAGGGGTTCCCGACCTTCCGGTCGCACCTCAGGATGAGGCCGGTCTCACGAAGACATTCCAGACGTGGCCTCGTGGGTGGTTCCACATTCCGTAGGACCCCGATTTCCCGGTCCCCTCTTGATAAGAACCCGATGCCCGGACACCTCTCCGAACTCCACCCTGTGAATGAAGTCAACACGAAGGGGCAGTTTTTCCGTGCATCGTTCGGAAAAACCCCAGGTTCCAAATACAGCTCGACAAGCGGCCTCTCTCCCCGGGGACATCTCGAGAGGCAAGCGGAGTTCCATGCCTCAACCCAAGACGAGGCCTGACTCTCCTGTCCCCAGTCTGCAGGGACCCTGCGATCGGAGTCTGAAATCAGAGGTACCCTGCGGTTCCTGCCTCAACTGGAGATGAGGCCCTCTTCCAATGCACCAAACCCAGTGGAGTCCCGAGAGGCCCCTCCCACCTCCAGTTTCCCTGGCTTCTCAGAGCCACCATGAGAAGCCCCCTGAGGTCACCTGCACAAGTCGAGGGAACCCAGGGTTTCCTGCCTCAACCCGGAAAGACCTCGAGAGACCTTCTTCAACACGTCTCGAGGCCAGATTCCCCTACCATGGCTCGGGAGCAATGACGCGCTCCCCTCGCCACTCGCATGGAGACCCGACTTCCCTGGCGCCCCACGAGAGGCTCACTGACCTCGCCGTCGTACCTCGTGAGAAACCGCACACTGGGGCCGCCGCTCGAGAACAACCCCGAGATTCCCCCGTCATCGAGAGATGAGGGCCTTCGTCTCCTGCATGGCCTAGAGACCAATCTCGCGACCTCTCTCCAAACGCCTCAGGAGGCTTGACTCCCTTGAGTCCACCCAGTGAGCTCCAAGAGATACCCGTCGCGATTCGAGAGCAGAGCGGGGTTCTTTGCTTCCACTCGAGATGAATGCCTGTCTCCCCGGGTGCGTCTGGAATGCAACCCCGAGATCCCTGTCGCCCCTGGAGAGGAACATTGGCTTCTGGACACAAGCCTAGATGAGGTCTATTGGCCCTGCAGTCACTCGAGAGCAATCCCCAGCTTTCCTTCGCAACTCGAATGGAAGATTGGACTTGCCTGGGCCAACACAAGAGGCAGCCTGAATTCCCCGTCGTAACTCGAGAATCCCGCCGTAACTCGAGAAAAACCACGTGGCTCCCCCGTCATCGCAAGATGAAGCCCTTTCCCGCTACAGCGCCTCAGGAGAAGTCCCACGTTAGGAATTGGAGGTCGAAAGGGCACTTGGCACCCTTGATGCGACCCACAAAGTTCCCCGAAATCCCGGTCTCCCTCGAGAGGAACACTGAGGTTTTCCGGCACCCCCTCCTCTGAGCCCTTTCTCCCCTCCTGATCTGGACAGGAGGGTCGACTCCCCTGCTTTGTCTGGAAGGGGTTCCCGACCTTCCGGTCGCACCTCAGGATGAGGCCGGTCTCACGAAGACATTCCAGACGTGGCCTCGTGGGTGGTTCCACATTCCGTAGGACCCCGATTTCCCGGTCCCCTCTTGATAAGAACCCGATGCCCGGACACCTCTCCGAACTCCACCCTGTGAATGAAGTCAACACGAAGGGGCAGTTTTTCCGTGCATCGTTCGGAAAAACCCCAGGTTCCAAATACAGCTCGACAAGCGGCCTCTCTCCCCGGGGACATCTCGAGAGGCAAGCGGAGTTCCATGCCTCAACCCAAGACGAGGCCTGACTCTCCTGTCCCCAGTCTGCAGGGACCCTGCGATCGGAGTCTGAAATCAGAGGTACCCTGCGGTTCCTGCCTCAACTGGAGATGAGGCCCTCTTCCAATGCACCAAACCCAGTGGAGTCCCGAGAGGCCCCTCCCACCTCCAGTTTCCCTGGCTTCTCAGAGCCACCATGAGAAGCCCCCTGAGGTCACCTGCACAAGTCGAGGGAACCCAGGGTTTCCTGCCTCAACCCGGGAAAGACCTCGAGAGACCTTCTTCAACACGTCTCGAGGCCAGATTCCCCTACCATGGCTCGGGAGCAATGACGCGCTCCCCTCGCCACTCGCATGGAGACCCGACTTCCCTGGCGCCCCACGAGAGGCTCACTGACCTCGCCGTCGTACCTCGTGAGAAACCGCACACTGGGGCCGCCGCTCGAGAACAACCCCGAGATTCCCCCGTCATCGAGAGATGAGGGCCTTCGTCTCCTGCATGGCCTAGAGACCAATCTCGCGACCTCTCTCCAAACGCCTCAGGAGGCTTGACTCCCTTGAGTCCACCCAGTGAGCTCCAAGAGATACCCGTCGCGATTCGAGAGCAGAGCGGGGTTCTTTGCTTCCACTCGAGATGAATGCCTGTCTCCCCGGGTGCGTCTGGAATGCAACCCCGAGATCCCTGTCGCCCCTGGAGAGGAACATTGGCTTCTGGACACAAGCCTAGATGAGGTCTATTGGCCCTGCAGTCACTCGAGAGCAATCCCCAGCTTTCCTTCGCAACTCGAATGGAAGATTGGACTTGCCTGGGCCAACACAAGAGGCAGCCTGAATTCCCCGTCGTAACTCGAGAATCCCGCCGTAACTCGAGAAAAACCACGTGGCTCCCCCGTCATCGCAAGATGAAGCCCTTTCCCGCTACAGCGCCTCAGGAGAAGTCCCACGTTAGGAATTGGAGGTCGAAAGGGCACTTGGCACCCTTGATGCGACCCACAAAGTTCCCCGAAATCCCGGTCTCCCTCGAGAGGAACACTGAGGTTTTCCGGCACCCCCTCCTCTGAGCCCTTTCTCCCCTCCTGATCTGGACAGGAGGGTCGACTCCCCTGCTTTGTCTGGAAGGGGTTCCCGACCTTCCGGTCGCACCTCAGGATGAGGCCGGTCTCACGAAGACATTCCAGACGTGGCCTCGTGGGTGGTTCCACATTCCGTAGGACCCCGATTTCCCGGTCCCCTCTTGATAAGAACCCGATGCCCGGACACCTCTCCGAACTCCACCCTGTGAATGAAGTCAACACGAAGGGGCAGTTTTTCCGTGCATCGTTCGGAAAAACCCCAGGTTCCAAATACAGCTCGACAAGCGGCCTCTCTCCCCGGGGACATCTCGAGAGGCAAGCGGAGTTCCATGCCTCAACCCAAGACGAGGCCTGACTCTCCTGTCCCCAGTCTGCAGGGACCCTGCGATCGGAGTCTGAAATCAGAGGTACCCTGCGGTTCCTGCCTCAACTGGAGATGAGGCCCTCTTCCAATGCACCAAACCCAGTGGAGTCCCGAGAGGCCCCTCCCACCTCCAGTTTCCCTGGCTTCTCAGAGCCACCATGAGAAGCCCCCTGAGGTCACCTGCACAAGTCGAGGGAACCCAGGGTTTCCTGCCTCAACCCGGGAAAGACCTCGAGAGACCTTCTTCAACACGTCTCGAGGCCAGATTCCCCTACCATGGCTCGGGAGCAATGACGCGCTCCCCTCGCCACTCGCATGGAGACCCGACTTCCCTGGCGCCCCACGAGAGGCTCACTGACCTCGCCGTCGTACCTCGTGAGAAACCGCACACTGGGGCCGCCGCTCGAGAACAACCCCGAGATTCCCCCGTCATCGAGAGATGAGGGCCTTCGTCTCCTGCATGGCCTAGAGACCAATCTCGCGACCTCTCTCCAAACGCCTCAGGAGGCTTGACTCCCTTGAGTCCACCCAGTGAGCTCCAAGAGATACCCGTCGCGATTCGAGAGCAGAGCGGGGTTCTTTGCTTCCACTCGAGATGAATGCCTGTCTCCCCGGGTGCGTCTGGAATGCAACCCCGAGATCCCTGTCGCCCCTGGAGAGGAACATTGGCTTCTGGACACAAGCCTAGATGAGGTCTATTGGCCCTGCAGTCACTCGAGAGCAATCCCCAGCTTTCCTTCGCAACTCGAATGGAAGATTGGACTTGCCTGGGCCAACACAAGAGGCAGCCTGAATTCCCCGTCGTAACTCGAGAATCCCGCCGTAACTCGAGAAAAACCACGTGGCTCCCCCGTCATCGCAAGATGAAGCCCTTTCCCGCTACAGCGCCTCAGGAGAAGTCCCACGTTAGGAATTGGAGGTCGAAAGGGCACTTGGCACCCTTGATGCGACCCACAAAGTTCCCCGAAATCCCGGTCTCCCTCGAGAGGAACACTGAGGTTTTCCGGCACCCCCTCCTCTGAGCCCTTTCTCCCCTCCTGATCTGGACAGGAGGGTCGACTCCCCTGCTTTGTCTGGAAGGGGTTCCCGACCTTCCGGTCGCACCTCAGGATGAGGCCGGTCTCACGAAGACATTCCAGACGTGGCCTCGTGGGTGGTTCCACATTCCGTAGGACCCCGATTTCCCGGTCCCCTCTTGATAAGAACCCGATGCCCGGACACCTCTCCGAACTCCACCCTGTGAATGAAGTCAACACGAAGGGGCAGTTTTTCCGTGCATCGTTCGGAAAAACCCCAGGTTCCAAATACAGCTCGACAAGCGGCCTCTCTCCCCGGGGACATCTCGAGAGGCAAGCGGAGTTCCATGCCTCAACCCAAGACGAGGCCTGACTCTCCTGTCCCCAGTCTGCAGGGACCCTGCGATCGGAGTCTGAAATCAGAGGTACCCTGCGGTTCCTGCCTCAACTGGAGATGAGGCCCTCTTCCAATGCACCAAACCCAGTGGAGTCCCGAGAGGCCCCTCCCACCTCCAGTTTCCCTGGCTTCTCAGAGCCACCATGAGAAGCCCCCTGAGGTCACCTGCACAAGTCGAGGGAACCCAGGGTTTCCTGCCTCAACCCGGGAAAGACCTCGAGAGACCTTCTTCAACACGTCTCGAGGCCAGATTCCCCTACCATGGCTCGGGAGCAATGACGCGCTCCCCTCGCCACTCGCATGGAGACCCGACTTCCCTGGCGCCCCACGAGAGGCTCACTGACCTCGCCGTCGTACCTCGTGAGAAACCGCACACTGGGGCCGCCGCTCGAGAACAACCCCGAGATTCCCCCGTCATCGAGAGATGAGGGCCTTCGTCTCCTGCATGGCCTAGAGACCAATCTCGCGACCTCTCTCCAAACGCCTCAGGAGGCTTGACTCCCTTGAGTCCACCCAGTGAGCTCCAAGAGATACCCGTCGCGATTCGAGAGCAGAGCGGGGTTCTTTGCTTCCACTCGAGATGAATGCCTGTCTCCCCGGGTGCGTCTGGAATGCAACCCCGAGATCCCTGTCGCCCCTGGAGAGGAACATTGGCTTCTGGACACAAGCCTAGATGAGGTCTATTGGCCCTGCAGTCACTCGAGAGCAATCCCCAGCTTTCCTTCGCAACTCGAATGGAAGATTGGACTTGCCTGGGCCAACACAAGAGGCAGCCTGAATTCCCCGTCGTAACTCGAGAATCCCGCCGTAACTCGAGAAAAACCACGTGGCTCCCCCGTCATCGCAAGATGAAGCCCTTTCCCGCTACAGCGCCTCAGGAGAAGTCCCACGTTAGGAATTGGAGGTCGAAAGGGCACTTGGCACCCTTGATGCGACCCACAAAGTTCCCCGAAATCCCGGTCTCCCTCGAGAGGAACACTGAGGTTTTCCGGCACCCCCTCCTCTGAGCCCTTTCTCCCCTCCTGATCTGGACAGGAGGGTCGACTCCCCTGCTTTGTCTGGAAGGGGTTCCCGACCTTCCGGTCGCACCTCAGGATGAGGCCGGTCTCACGAAGACATTCCAGACGTGGCCTCGTGGGTGGTTCCACATTCCGTAGGACCCCGATTTCCCGGTCCCCTCTTGATAAGAACCCGATGCCCGGACACCTCTCCGAACTCCACCCTGTGAATGAAGTCAACACGAAGGGGCAGTTTTTCCGTGCATCGTTCGGAAAAACCCCAGGTTCCAAATACAGCTCGACAAGCGGCCTCTCTCCCCGGGGACATCTCGAGAGGCAAGCGGAGTTCCATGCCTCAACCCAAGACGAGGCCTGACTCTCCTGTCCCCAGTCTGCAGGGACCCTGCGATCGGAGTCTGAAATCAGAGGTACCCTGCGGTTCCTGCCTCAACTGGAGATGAGGCCCTCTTCCAATGCACCAAACCCAGTGGAGTCCCGAGAGGCCCCTCCCACCTCCAGTTTCCCTGGCTTCTCAGAGCCACCATGAGAAGCCCCCTGAGGTCACCTGCACAAGTCGAGGGAACCCAGGGTTTCCTGCCTCAACCCGGGAAAGACCTCGAGAGACCTTCTTCAACACGTCTCGAGGCCAGATTCCCCTACCATGGCTCGGGAGCAATGACGCGCTCCCCTCGCCACTCGCATGGAGACCCGACTTCCCTGGCGCCCCACGAGAGGCTCACTGACCTCGCCGTCGTACCTCGTGAGAAACCGCACACTGGGGCCGCCGCTCGAGAACAACCCCGAGATTCCCCCGTCATCGAGAGATGAGGGCCTTCGTCTCCTGCATGGCCTAGAGACCAATCTCGCGACCTCTCTCCAAACGCCTCAGGAGGCTTGACTCCCTTGAGTCCACCCAGTGAGCTCCAAGAGATACCCGTCGCGATTCGAGAGCAGAGCGGGGTTCTTTGCTTCCACTCGAGATGAATGCCTGTCTCCCGGGTGCGTCTGGAATGCAACCCCGAGATCCCTGTCGCCCCTGGAGAGGAACATTGGCTTCTGGACACAAGCCTAGATGAGGTCTATTGGCCCTGCAGTCACTCGAGAGCAATCCCCAGCTTTCCTTCGCAACTCGAATGGAAGATTGGACTTGCCTGGGCCAACACAAGAGGCAGCCTGAATTCCCCGTCGTAACTCGAGAATCCCGCCGTAACTCGAGAAAAACCACGTGGCTCCCCCGTCATCGCAAGATGAAGCCCTTTCCCGCTACAGCGCCTCAGGAGAAGTCCCACGTTAGGAATTGGAGGTCGAAAGGGCACTTGGCACCCTTGATGCGACCCACAAAGTTCCCCGAAATCCCGGTCTCCCTCGAGAGGAACACTGAGGTTTTCCGGCACCCCTCCTCTGAGCCCTTTCTCCCCTCCTGATCTGGACAGGAGGGTCGACTCCCCTGCTTTGTCTGGAAGGGGTTCCCGACCTTCCGGTCGCACCTCAGGATGAGGCCGGTCTCACGAAGACATTCCAGACGTGGCCTCGTGGGTGGTTCCACATTCCGTAGGACCCCGATTTCCCGGTCCCCTCTTGATAAGAACCCGATGCCCGGACACCTCTCCGAACTCCACCCTGTGAATGAAGTCAACACGAAGGGGCAGTTTTTCCGTGCATCGTTCGGAAAAACCCCAGGTTCCAAATACAGCTCGACAAGCGGCCTCTCTCCCCGGGGACATCTCGAGAGGCAAGCGGAGTTCCATGCCTCAACCCAAGACGAGGCCTGACTCTCCTGTCCCCAGTCTGCAGGGACCCTGCGATCGGAGTCTGAAATCAGAGGTACCCTGCGGTTCCTGCCTCAACTGGAGATGAGGCCCTCTTCCAATGCACCAAACCCAGTGGAGTCCCGAGAGGCCCCTCCCACCTCCAGTTTCCCTGGCTTCTCAGAGCCACCATGAGAAGCCCCCTGAGGTCACCTGCACAAGTCGAGGGAACCCAGGGTTTCCTGCCTCAACCCGGGAAAGACCTCGAGAGACCTTCTTCAACACGTCTCGAGGCCAGATTCCCCTACCATGGCTCGGGAGCAATGACGCGCTCCCCTCGCCACTCGCATGGAGACCCGACTTCCCTGGCGCCCCACGAGAGGCTCACTGACCTCGCCGTCGTACCTCGTGAGAAACCGCACACTGGGGCCGCCGCTCGAGAACAACCCCGAGATTCCCCCGTCATCGAGAGATGAGGGCCTTCGTCTCCTGCATGGCCTAGAGACCAATCTCGCGACCTCTCTCCAAACGCCTCAGGAGGCTTGACTCCCTTGAGTCCACCCAGTGAGCTCCAAGAGATACCCGTCGCGATTCGAGAGCAGAGCGGGGTTCTTTGCTTCCACTCGAGATGAATGCCTGTCTCCCCGGGTGCGTCTGGAATGCAACCCCGAGATCCCTGTCGCCCCTGGAGAGGAACATTGGCTTCTGGACACAAGCCTAGATGAGGTCTATTGGCCCTGCAGTCACTCGAGAGCAATCCCCAGCTTTCCTTCGCAACTCGAATGGAAGATTGGACTTGCCTGGGCCAACACAAGAGGCAGCCTGAATTCCCCGTCGTAACTCGAGAATCCCGCCGTAACTCGAGAAAAACCACGTGGCTCCCCCGTCATCGCAAGATGAAGCCCTTTCCCGCTACAGCGCCTCAGGAGAAGTCCCACGTTAGGAATTGGAGGTCGAAAGGGCACTTGGCACCCTTGATGCGACCCACAAAGTTCCCCGAAATCCCGGTCTCCCTCGAGAGGAACACTGAGGTTTTCCGGCACCCCCTCCTCTGAGCCCTTTCTCCCCTCCTGATCTGGACAGGAGGGTCGACTCCCCTGCTTTGTCTGGAAGGGGTTCCCGACCTTCCGGTCGCACCTCAGGATGAGGCCGGTCTCACGAAGACATTCCAGACGTGGCCTCGTGGGTGGTTCCACATTCCGTAGGACCCCGATTTCCCGGTCCCCTCTTGATAAGAACCCGATGCCCGGACACCTCTCCGAACTCCACCCTGTGAATGAAGTCAACACGAAGGGGCAGTTTTTCCGTGCATCGTTCGGAAAAACCCCAGGTTCCAAATACAGCTCGACAAGCGGCCTCTCTCCCCGGGGACATCTCGAGAGGCAAGCGGAGTTCCATGCCTCAACCCAAGACGAGGCCTGACTCTCCTGTCCCCAGTCTGCAGGGACCCTGCGATCGGAGTCTGAAATCAGAGGTACCCTGCGGTTCCTGCCTCAACTGGAGATGAGGCCCTCTTCCAATGCACCAAACCCAGTGGAGTCCCGAGAGGCCCCTCCCACCTCCAGTTTCCCTGGCTTCTCAGAGCCACCATGAGAAGCCCCCTGAGGTCACCTGCACAAGTCGAGGGAACCCAGGGTTTCCTGCCTCAACCCGGGAAAGACCTCGAGAGACCTTCTTCAACACGTCTCGAGGCCAGATTCCCCTACCATGGCTCGGGAGCAATGACGCGCTCCCCTCGCCACTCGCATGGAGACCCGACTTCCCTGGCGCCCCACGAGAGGCTCACTGACCTCGCCGTCGTACCTCGTGAGAAACCGCACACTGGGGCCGCCGCTCGAGAACAACCCCGAGATTCCCCCGTCATCGAGAGATGAGGGCCTTCGTCTCCTGCATGGCCTAGAGACCAATCTCGCGACCTCTCTCCAAACGCCTCAGGAGGCTTGACTCCCTTGAGTCCACCCAGTGAGCTCCAAGAGATACCCGTCGCGATTCGAGAGCAGAGCGGGGTTCTTTGCTTCCACTCGAGATGAATGCCTGTCTCCCCGGGTGCGTCTGGAATGCAACCCCGAGATCCCTGTCGCCCCTGGAGAGGAACATTGGCTTCTGGACACAAGCCTAGATGAGGTCTATTGGCCCTGCAGTCACTCGAGAGCAATCCCCAGCTTTCCTTCGCAACTCGAATGGAAGATTGGACTTGCCTGGGCCAACACAAGAGGCAGCCTGAATTCCCCGTCGTAACTCGAGAATCCCGCCGTAACTCGAGAAAAACCACGTGGCTCCCCCGTCATCGCAAGATGAAGCCCTTTCCCGCTACAGCGCCTCAGGAGAAGTCCCACGTTAGGAATTGGAGGTCGAAAGGGCACTTGGCACCCTTGATGCGACCCACAAAGTTCCCCGAAATCCCGGTCTCCCTCGAGAGGAACACTGAGGTTTTCCGGCACCCCTCCTCTGAGCCCTTTCTCCCCTCCTGATCTGGACAGGAGGGTCGACTCCCCTGCTTTGTCTGGAAGGGGTTCCCGACCTTCCGGTCGCACCTCAGGATGAGGCCGGTCTCACGAAGACATTCCAGACGTGGCCTCGTGGGTGGTTCCACATTCCGTAGGACCCCGATTTCCCGGTCCCCTCTTGATAAGAACCCGATGCCCGGACACCTCTCCGAACTCCACCCTGTGAATGAAGTCAACACGAAGGGGCAGTTTTTCCGTGCATCGTTCGGAAAAACCCCAGGTTCCAAATACAGCTCGACAAGCGGCCTCTCTCCCCGGGGACATCTCGAGAGGCAAGCGGAGTTCCATGCCTCAACCCAAGACGAGGCCTGACTCTCCTGTCCCCAGTCTGCAGGGACCCTGCGATCGGAGTCTGAAATCAGAGGTACCCTGCGGTTCCTGCCTCAACTGGAGATGAGGCCCTCTTCCAATGCACCAAACCCAGTGGAGTCCCGAGAGGCCCCTCCCACCTCCAGTTTCCCTGGCTTCTCAGAGCCACCATGAGAAGCCCCCTGAGGTCACCTGCACAAGTCGAGGGAACCCAGGGTTTCCTGCCTCAACCCGGAAAGACCTCGAGAGACCTTCTTCAACACGTCTCGAGGCCAGATTCCCCTACCATGGCTCGGGAGCAATGACGCGCTCCCCTCGCCACTCGCATGGAGACCCGACTTCCCTGGCGCCCCACGAGAGGCTCACTGACCTCGCCGTCGTACCTCGTGAGAAACCGCACACTGGGGCCGCCGCTCGAGAACAACCCCGAGATTCCCCCGTCATCGAGAGATGAGGGCCTTCGTCTCCTGCATGGCCTAGAGACCAATCTCGCGACCTCTCTCCAAACGCCTCAGGAGGCTTGACTCCCTTGAGTCCACCCAGTGAGCTCCAAGAGATACCCGTCGCGATTCGAGAGCAGAGCGGGGTTCTTTGCTTCCACTCGAGATGAATGCCTGTCTCCCCGGGTGCGTCTGGAATGCAACCCCGAGATCCCTGTCGCCCCTGGAGAGGAACATTGGCTTCTGGACACAAGCCTAGATGAGGTCTATTGGCCCTGCAGTCACTCGAGAGCAATCCCCAGCTTTCCTTCGCAACTCGAATGGAAGATTGGACTTGCCTGGGCCAACACAAGAGGCAGCCTGAATTCCCCGTCGTAACTCGAGAATCCCGCCGTAACTCGAGAAAAACCACGTGGCTCCCCCGTCATCGCAAGATGAAGCCCTTTCCCGCTACAGCGCCTCAGGAGAAGTCCCACGTTAGGAATTGGAGGTCGAAAGGGCACTTGGCACCCTTGATGCGACCCACAAAGTTCCCCGAAATCCCGGTCTCCCTCGAGAGGAACACTGAGGTTTTCCGGCACCCCCTCCTCTGAGCCCTTTCTCCCCTCCTGATCTGGACAGGAGGGTCGACTCCCCTGCTTTGTCTGGAAGGGGTTCCCGACCTTCCGGTCGCACCTCAGGATGAGGCCGGTCTCACGAAGACATTCCAGACGTGGCCTCGTGGGTGGTTCCACATTCCGTAGGACCCCGATTTCCCGGTCCCCTCTTGATAAGAACCCGATGCCCGGACACCTCTCCGAACTCCACCCTGTGAATGAAGTCAACACGAAGGGGCAGTTTTTCCGTGCATCGTTCGGAAAAACCCCAGGTTCCAAATACAGCTCGACAAGCGGCCTCTCTCCCCGGGGACATCTCGAGAGGCAAGCGGAGTTCCATGCCTCAACCCAAGACGAGGCCTGACTCTCCTGTCCCCAGTCTGCAGGGACCCTGCGATCGGAGTCTGAAATCAGAGGTACCCTGCGGTTCCTGCCTCAACTGGAGATGAGGCCCTCTTCCAATGCACCAAACCCAGTGGAGTCCCGAGAGGCCCCTCCCACCTCCAGTTTCCCTGGCTTCTCAGAGCCACCATGAGAAGCCCCCTGAGGTCACCTGCACAAGTCGAGGGAACCCAGGGTTTCCTGCCTCAACCCGGGAAAGACCTCGAGAGACCTTCTTCAACACGTCTCGAGGCCAGATTCCCCTACCATGGCTCGGGAGCAATGACGCGCTCCCCTCGCCACTCGCATGGAGACCCGACTTCCCTGGCGCCCCACGAGAGGCTCACTGACCTCGCCGTCGTACCTCGTGAGAAACCGCACACTGGGGCCGCCGCTCGAGAACAACCCCGAGATTCCCCCGTCATCGAGAGATGAGGGCCTTCGTCTCCTGCATGGCCTAGAGACCAATCTCGCGACCTCTCTCCAAACGCCTCAGGAGGCTTGACTCCCTTGAGTCCACCCAGTGAGCTCCAAGAGATACCCGTCGCGATTCGAGAGCAGAGCGGGGTTCTTTGCTTCCACTCGAGATGAATGCCTGTCTCCCCGGGTGCGTCTGGAATGCAACCCCGAGATCCCTGTCGCCCCTGGAGAGGAACATTGGCTTCTGGACACAAGCCTAGATGAGGTCTATTGGCCCTGCAGTCACTCGAGAGCAATCCCCAGCTTTCCTTCGCAACTCGAATGGAAGATTGGACTTGCCTGGGCCAACACAAGAGGCAGCCTGAATTCCCCGTCGTAACTCGAGAATCCCGCCGTAACTCGAGAAAAACCACGTGGCTCCCCCGTCATCGCAAGATGAAGCCCTTTCCCGCTACAGCGCCTCAGGAGAAGTCCCACGTTAGGAATTGGAGGTCGAAAGGGCACTTGGCACCCTTGATGCGACCCACAAAGTTCCCCGAAATCCCGGTCTCCCTCGAGAGGAACACTGAGGTTTTCCGGCACCCCCTCCTCTGAGCCCTTTCTCCCCTCCTGATCTGGACAGGAGGGTCGACTCCCCTGCTTTGTCTGGAAGGGGTTCCCGACCTTCCGGTCGCACCTCAGGATGAGGCCGGTCTCACGAAGACATTCCAGACGTGGCCTCGTGGGTGGTTCCACATTCCGTAGGACCCCGATTTCCCGGTCCCCTCTTGATAAGAACCCGATGCCCGGACACCTCTCCGAACTCCACCCTGTGAATGAAGTCAACACGAAGGGGCAGTTTTTCCGTGCATCGTTCGGAAAAACCCCAGGTTCCAAATACAGCTCGACAAGCGGCCTCTCTCCCCGGGGACATCTCGAGAGGCAAGCGGAGTTCCATGCCTCAACCCAAGACGAGGCCTGACTCTCCTGTCCCCAGTCTGCAGGGACCCTGCGATCGGAGTCTGAAATCAGAGGTACCCTGCGGTTCCTGCCTCAACTGGAGATGAGGCCCTCTTCCAATGCACCAAACCCAGTGGAGTCCCGAGAGGCCCCTCCCACCTCCAGTTTCCCTGGCTTCTCAGAGCCACCATGAGAAGCCCCCTGAGGTCACCTGCACAAGTCGAGGGAACCCAGGGTTTCCTGCCTCAACCCGGAAAGACCTCGAGAGACCTTCTTCAACACGTCTCGAGGCCAGATTCCCCTACCATGGCTCGGGAGCAATGACGCGCTCCCCTCGCCACTCGCATGGAGACCCGACTTCCCTGGCGCCCCACGAGAGGCTCACTGACCTCGCCGTCGTACCTCGTGAGAAACCGCACACTGGGGCCGCCGCTCGAGAACAACCCCGAGATTCCCCCGTCATCGAGAGATGAGGGCCTTCGTCTCCTGCATGGCCTAGAGACCAATCTCGCGACCTCTCTCCAAACGCCTCAGGAGGCTTGACTCCCTTGAGTCCACCCAGTGAGCTCCAAGAGATACCCGTCGCGATTCGAGAGCAGAGCGGGGTTCTTTGCTTCCACTCGAGATGAATGCCTGTCTCCCCGGGTGCGTCTGGAATGCAACCCCGAGATCCCTGTCGCCCCTGGAGAGGAACATTGGCTTCTGGACACAAGCCTAGATGAGGTCTATTGGCCCTGCAGTCACTCGAGAGCAATCCCCAGCTTTCCTTCGCAACTCGAATGGAAGATTGGACTTGCCTGGGCCAACACAAGAGGCAGCCTGAATTCCCCGTCGTAACTCGAGAATCCCGCCGTAACTCGAGAAAAACCACGTGGCTCCCCCGTCATCGCAAGATGAAGCCCTTTCCCGCTACAGCGCCTCAGGAGAAGTCCCACGTTAGGAATTGGAGGTCGAAAGGGCACTTGGCACCCTTGATGCGACCCACAAAGTTCCCCGAAATCCCGGTCTCCCTCGAGAGGAACACTGAGGTTTTCCGGCACCCCTCCTCTGAGCCCTTTCTCCCCTCCTGATCTGGACAGGAGGGTCGACTCCCCTGCTTTGTCTGGAAGGGGTTCCCGACCTTCCGGTCGCACCTCAGGATGAGGCCGGTCTCACGAAGACATTCCAGACGTGGCCTCGTGGGTGGTTCCACATTCCGTAGGACCCCGATTTCCCGGTCCCCTCTTGATAAGAACCCGATGCCCGGACACCTCTCCGAACTCCACCCTGTGAATGAAGTCAACACGAAGGGGCAGTTTTTCCGTGCATCGTTCGGAAAAACCCCAGGTTCCAAATACAGCTCGACAAGCGGCCTCTCTCCCCGGGGACATCTCGAGAGGCAAGCGGAGTTCCATGCCTCAACCCAAGACGAGGCCTGACTCTCCTGTCCCCAGTCTGCAGGGACCCTGCGATCGGAGTCTGAAATCAGAGGTACCCTGCGGTTCCTGCCTCAACTGGAGATGAGGCCCTCTTCCAATGCACCAAACCCAGTGGAGTCCCGAGAGGCCCCTCCCACCTCCAGTTTCCCTGGCTTCTCAGAGCCACCATGAGAAGCCCCCTGAGGTCACCTGCACAAGTCGAGGGAACCCAGGGTTTCCTGCCTCAACCCGGAAAGACCTCGAGAGACCTTCTTCAACACGTCTCGAGGCCAGATTCCCCTACCATGGCTCGGGAGCAATGACGCGCTCCCCTCGCCACTCGCATGGAGACCCGACTTCCCTGGCGCCCCACGAGAGGCTCACTGACCTCGCCGTCGTACCTCGTGAGAAACCGCACACTGGGGCCGCCGCTCGAGAACAACCCCGAGATTCCCCCGTCATCGAGAGATGAGGGCCTTCGTCTCCTGCATGGCCTAGAGACCAATCTCGCGACCTCTCTCCAAACGCCTCAGGAGGCTTGACTCCCTTGAGTCCACCCAGTGAGCTCCAAGAGATACCCGTCGCGATTCGAGAGCAGAGCGGGGTTCTTTGCTTCCACTCGAGATGAATGCCTGTCTCCCCGGGTGCGTCTGGAATGCAACCCCGAGATCCCTGTCGCCCCTGGAGAGGAACATTGGCTTCTGGACACAAGCCTAGATGAGGTCTATTGGCCCTGCAGTCACTCGAGAGCAATCCCCAGCTTTCCTTCGCAACTCGAATGGAAGATTGGACTTGCCTGGGCCAACACAAGAGGCAGCCTGAATTCCCCGTCGTAACTCGAGAATCCCGCCGTAACTCGAGAAAAACCACGTGGCTCCCCCGTCATCGCAAGATGAAGCCCTTTCCCGCTACAGCGCCTCAGGAGAAGTCCCACGTTAGGAATTGGAGGTCGAAAGGGCACTTGGCACCCTTGATGCGACCCACAAAGTTCCCCGAAATCCCGGTCTCCCTCGAGAGGAACACTGAGGTTTTCCGGCACCCCCTCCTCTGAGCCCTTTCTCCCCTCCTGATCTGGACAGGAGGGTCGACTCCCCTGCTTTGTCTGGAAGGGGTTCCCGACCTTCCGGTCGCACCTCAGGATGAGGCCGGTCTCACGAAGACATTCCAGACGTGGCCTCGTGGGTGGTTCCACATTCCGTAGGACCCCGATTTCCCGGTCCCCTCTTGATAAGAACCCGATGCCCGGACACCTCTCCGAACTCCACCCTGTGAATGAAGTCAACACGAAGGGGCAGTTTTTCCGTGCATCGTTCGGAAAAAACCCCAGGTTCCAAATACAGCTCGACAAGCGGCCTCTCTCCCCGGGGACATCTCGAGAGGCAAGCGGAGTTCCATGCCTCAACCCAAGACGAGGCCTGACTCTCCTGTCCCCAGTCTGCAGGGACCCTGCGATCGGAGTCTGAAATCAGAGGTACCCTGCGGTTCCTGCCTCAACTGGAGATGAGGCCCTCTTCCAATGCACCAAACCCAGTGGAGTCCCGAGAGGCCCCTCCCACCTCCAGTTTCCCTGGCTTCTCAGAGCCACCATGAGAAGCCCCCTGAGGTCACCTGCACAAGTCGAGGGAACCCAGGGTTTCCTGCCTCAACCCGGGAAAGACCTCGAGAGACCTTCTTCAACACGTCTCGAGGCCAGATTCCCCTACCATGGCTCGGGAGCAATGACGCGCTCCCCTCGCCACTCGCATGGAGACCCGACTTCCCTGGCGCCCCACGAGAGGCTCACTGACCTCGCCGTCGTACCTCGTGAGAAACCGCACACTGGGGCCGCCGCTCGAGAACAACCCCGAGATTCCCCCGTCATCGAGAGATGAGGGCCTTCGTCTCCTGCATGGCCTAGAGACCAATCTCGCGACCTCTCTCCAAACGCCTCAGGAGGCTTGACTCCCTTGAGTCCACCCAGTGAGCTCCAAGAGATACCCGTCGCGATTCGAGAGCAGAGCGGGGTTCTTTGCTTCCACTCGAGATGAATGCCTGTCTCCCCGGGTGCGTCTGGAATGCAACCCCGAGATCCCTGTCGCCCCTGGAGAGGAACATTGGCTTCTGGACACAAGCCTAGATGAGGTCTATTGGCCCTGCAGTCACTCGAGAGCAATCCCCAGCTTTCCTTCGCAACTCGAATGGAAGATTGGACTTGCCTGGGCCAACACAAGAGGCAGCCTGAATTCCCCGTCGTAACTCGAGAATCCCGCCGTAACTCGAGAAAAACCACGTGGCTCCCCCGTCATCGCAAGATGAAGCCCTTTCCCGCTACAGCGCCTCAGGAGAAGTCCCACGTTAGGAATTGGAGGTCGAAAGGGCACTTGGCACCCTTGATGCGACCCACAAAGTTCCCCGAAATCCCGGTCTCCCTCGAGAGGAACACTGAGGTTTTCCGGCACCCCCTCCTCTGAGCCCTTTCTCCCCTCCTGATCTGGACAGGAGGGTCGACTCCCCTGCTTTGTCTGGAAGGGGTTCCCGACCTTCCGGTCGCACCTCAGGATGAGGCCGGTCTCACGAAGACATTCCAGACGTGGCCTCGTGGGTGGTTCCACATTCCGTAGGACCCCGATTTCCCGGTCCCCTCTTGATAAGAACCCGATGCCCGGACACCTCTCCGAACTCCACCCTGTGAATGAAGTCAACACGAAGGGGCAGTTTTTCCGTGCATCGTTCGGAAAAACCCCAGGTTCCAAATACAGCTCGACAAGCGGCCTCTCTCCCCGGGGACATCTCGAGAGGCAAGCGGAGTTCCATGCCTCAACCCAAGACGAGGCCTGACTCTCCTGTCCCCAGTCTGCAGGGACCCTGCGATCGGAGTCTGAAATCAGAGGTACCCTGCGGTTCCTGCCTCAACTGGAGATGAGGCCCTCTTCCAATGCACCAAACCCAGTGGAGTCCCGAGAGGCCCCTCCCACCTCCAGTTTCCCTGGCTTCTCAGAGCCACCATGAGAAGCCCCCTGAGGTCACCTGCACAAGTCGAGGGAACCCAGGGTTTCCTGCCTCAACCCGGGAAAGACCTCGAGAGACCTTCTTCAACACGTCTCGAGGCCAGATTCCCCTACCATGGCTCGGGAGCAATGACGCGCTCCCCTCGCCACTCGCATGGAGACCCGACTTCCCTGGCGCCCCACGAGAGGCTCACTGACCTCGCCGTCGTACCTCGTGAGAAACCGCACACTGGGGCCGCCGCTCGAGAACAACCCCGAGATTCCCCCGTCATCGAGAGATGAGGGCCTTCGTCTCCTGCATGGCCTAGAGACCAATCTCGCGACCTCTCTCCAAACGCCTCAGGAGGCTTGACTCCCTTGAGTCCACCCAGTGAGCTCCAAGAGATACCCGTCGCGATTCGAGAGCAGAGCGGGGTTCTTTGCTTCCACTCGAGATGAATGCCTGTCTCCCCGGGTGCGTCTGGAATGCAACCCCGAGATCCCTGTCGCCCCTGGAGAGGAACATTGGCTTCTGGACACAAGCCTAGATGAGGTCTATTGGCCCTGCAGTCACTCGAGAGCAATCCCCAGCTTTCCTTCGCAACTCGAATGGAAGATTGGACTTGCCTGGGCCAACACAAGAGGCAGCCTGAATTCCCCGTCGTAACTCGAGAATCCCGCCGTAACTCGAGAAAAACCACGTGGCTCCCCCGTCATCGCAAGATGAAGCCCTTTCCCGCTACAGCGCCTCAGGAGAAGTCCCACGTTAGGAATTGGAGGTCGAAAGGGCACTTGGCACCCTTGATGCGACCCACAAAGTTCCCCGAAATCCCGGTCTCCCTCGAGAGGAACACTGAGGTTTTCCGGCACCCCTCCTCTGAGCCCTTTCTCCCCTCCTGATCTGGACAGGAGGGTCGACTCCCCTGCTTTGTCTGGAAGGGGTTCCCGACCTTCCGGTCGCACCTCAGGATGAGGCCGGTCTCACGAAGACATTCCAGACGTGGCCTCGTGGGTGGTTCCACATTCCGTAGGACCCCGATTTCCCGGTCCCCTCTTGATAAGAACCCGATGCCCGGACACCTCTCCGAACTCCACCCTGTGAATGAAGTCAACACGAAGGGGCAGTTTTTCCGTGCATCGTTCGGAAAAACCCCAGGTTCCAAATACAGCTCGACAAGCGGCCTCTCTCCCCGGGGACATCTCGAGAGGCAAGCGGAGTTCCATGCCTCAACCCAAGACGAGGCCTGACTCTCCTGTCCCCAGTCTGCAGGGACCCTGCGATCGGAGTCTGAAATCAGAGGTACCCTGCGGTTCCTGCCTCAACTGGAGATGAGGCCCTCTTCCAATGCACCAAACCCAGTGGAGTCCCGAGAGGCCCCTCCCACCTCCAGTTTCCCTGGCTTCTCAGAGCCACCATGAGAAGCCCCCTGAGGTCACCTGCACAAGTCGAGGGAACCCAGGGTTTCCTGCCTCAACCCGAGAAAGACCTCGAGAGACCTTCTTCAACACGTCTCGAGGCCAGATTCCCCTACCATGGCTCGGGAGCAATGACGCGCTCCCCTCGCCACTCGCATGGAGACCCGACTTCCCTGGCGCCCCACGAGAGGCTCACTGACCTCGCCGTCGTACCTCGTGAGAAACCGCACACTGGGGCCGCCGCTCGAGAACAACCCCGAGATTCCCCCGTCATCGAGAGATGAGGGCCTTCGTCTCCTGCATGGCCTAGAGACCAATCTCGCGACCTCTCTCCAAACGCCTCAGGAGGCTTGACTCCCTTGAGTCCACCCAGTGAGCTCCAAGAGATACCCGTCGCGATTCGAGAGCAGAGCGGGGTTCTTTGCTTCCACTCGAGATGAATGCCTGTCTCCCCGGGTGCGTCTGGAATGCAACCCCGAGATCCCTGTCGCCCCTGGAGAGGAACATTGGCTTCTGGACACAAGCCTAGATGAGGTCTATTGGCCCTGCAGTCACTCGAGAGCAATCCCCAGCTTTCCTTCGCAACTCGAATGGAAGATTGGACTTGCCTGGGCCAACACAAGAGGCAGCCTGAATTCCCCGTCGTAACTCGAGAATCCCGCCGTAACTCGAGAAAAACCACGTGGCTCCCCCGTCATCGCAAGATGAAGCCCTTTCCCGCTACAGCGCCTCAGGAGAAGTCCCACGTTAGGAATTGGAGGTCGAAAGGGCACTTGGCACCCTTGATGCGACCCACAAAGTTCCCCGAAATCCCGGTCTCCCTCGAGAGGAACACTGAGGTTTTCCGGCACCCCCTCCTCTGAGCCCTTTCTCCCCTCCTGATCTGGACAGGAGGGTCGACTCCCCTGCTTTGTCTGGAAGGGGTTCCCGACCTTCCGGTCGCACCTCAGGATGAGGCCGGTCTCACGAAGACATTCCAGACGTGGCCTCGTGGGTGGTTCCACATTCCGTAGGACCCCGATTTCCCGGTCCCCTCTTGATAAGAACCCGATGCCCGGACACCTCTCCGAACTCCACCCTGTGAATGAAGTCAACACGAAGGGGCAGTTTTTCCGTGCATCGTTCGGAAAAACCCCAGGTTCCAAATACAGCTCGACAAGCGGCCTCTCTCCCCGGGGACATCTCGAGAGGCAAGCGGAGTTCCATGCCTCAACCCAAGACGAGGCCTGACTCTCCTGTCCCCAGTCTGCAGGGACCCTGCGATCGGAGTCTGAAATCAGAGGTACCCTGCGGTTCCTGCCTCAACTGGAGATGAGGCCCTCTTCCAATGCACCAAACCCAGTGGAGTCCCGAGAGGCCCCTCCCACCTCCAGTTTCCCTGGCTTCTCAGAGCCACCATGAGAAGCCCCCTGAGGTCACCTGCACAAGTCGAGGGAACCCAGGGTTTCCTGCCTCAACCCGGGAAAGACCTCGAGAGACCTTCTTCAACACGTCTCGAGGCCAGATTCCCCTACCATGGCTCGGGAGCAATGACGCGCTCCCCTCGCCACTCGCATGGAGACCCGACTTCCCTGGCGCCCCACGAGAGGCTCACTGACCTCGCCGTCGTACCTCGTGAGAAACCGCACACTGGGGCCGCCGCTCGAGAACAACCCCGAGATTCCCCCGTCATCGAGAGATGAGGGCCTTCGTCTCCTGCATGGCCTAGAGACCAATCTCGCGACCTCTCTCCAAACGCCTCAGGAGGCTTGACTCCCTTGAGTCCACCCAGTGAGCTCCAAGAGATACCCGTCGCGATTCGAGAGCAGAGCGGGGTTCTTTGCTTCCACTCGAGATGAATGCCTGTCTCCCCGGGTGCGTCTGGAATGCAACCCCGAGATCCCTGTCGCCCCTGGAGAGGAACATTGGCTTCTGGACACAAGCCTAGATGAGGTCTATTGGCCCTGCAGTCACTCGAGAGCAATCCCCAGCTTTCCTTCGCAACTCGAATGGAAGATTGGACTTGCCTGGGCCAACACAAGAGGCAGCCTGAATTCCCCGTCGTAACTCGAGAATCCCGCCGTAACTCGAGAAAAACCACGTGGCTCCCCCGTCATCGCAAGATGAAGCCCTTTCCCGCTACAGCGCCTCAGGAGAAGTCCCACGTTAGGAATTGGAGGTCGAAAGGGCACTTGGCACCCTTGATGCGACCCACAAAGTTCCCCGAAATCCCGGTCTCCCTCGAGAGGAACACTGAGGTTTTCCGGCACCCCTCCTCTGAGCCCTTTCTCCCCTCCTGATCTGGACAGGAGGGTCGACTCCCCTGCTTTGTCTGGAAGGGGTTCCCGACCTTCCGGTCGCACCTCAGGATGAGGCCGGTCTCACGAAGACATTCCAGACGTGGCCTCGTGGGTGGTTCCACATTCCGTAGGACCCCGATTTCCCGGTCCCCTCTTGATAAGAACCCGATGCCCGGACACCTCTCCGAACTCCACCCTGTGAATGAAGTCAACACGAAGGGGCAGTTTTTCCGTGCATCGTTCGGAAAAACCCCAGGTTCCAAATACAGCTCGACAAGCGGCCTCTCTCCCCGGGGACATCTCGAGAGGCAAGCGGAGTTCCATGCCTCAACCCAAGACGAGGCCTGACTCTCCTGTCCCCAGTCTGCAGGGACCCTGCGATCGGAGTCTGAAATCAGAGGTACCCTGCGGTTCCTGCCTCAACTGGAGATGAGGCCCTCTTCCAATGCACCAAACCCAGTGGAGTCCCGAGAGGCCCCTCCCACCTCCAGTTTCCCTGGCTTCTCAGAGCCACCATGAGAAGCCCCCTGAGGTCACCTGCACAAGTCGAGGGAACCCAGGGTTTCCTGCCTCAACCCGGAAAGACCTCGAGAGACCTTCTTCAACACGTCTCGAGGCCAGATTCCCCTACCATGGCTCGGGAGCAATGACGCGCTCCCCTCGCCACTCGCATGGAGACCCGACTTCCCTGGCGCCCCACGAGAGGCTCACTGACCTCGCCGTCGTACCTCGTGAGAAACCGCACACTGGGGCCGCCGCTCGAGAACAACCCCGAGATTCCCCCGTCATCGAGAGATGAGGGCCTTCGTCTCCTGCATGGCCTAGAGACCAATCTCGCGACCTCTCTCCAAACGCCTCAGGAGGCTTGACTCCCTTGAGTCCACCCAGTGAGCTCCAAGAGATACCCGTCGCGATTCGAGAGCAGAGCGGGGTTCTTTGCTTCCACTCGAGATGAATGCCTGTCTCCCCGGGTGCGTCTGGAATGCAACCCCGAGATCCCTGTCGCCCCTGGAGAGGAACATTGGCTTCTGGACACAAGCCTAGATGAGGTCTATTGGCCCTGCAGTCACTCGAGAGCAATCCCCAGCTTTCCTTCGCAACTCGAATGGAAGATTGGACTTGCCTGGGCCAACACAAGAGGCAGCCTGAATTCCCCGTCGTAACTCGAGAATCCCGCCGTAACTCGAGAAAAACCACGTGGCTCCCCCGTCATCGCAAGATGAAGCCCTTTCCCGCTACAGCGCCTCAGGAGAAGTCCCACGTTAGGAATTGGAGGTCGAAAGGGCACTTGGCACCCTTGATGCGACCCACAAAGTTCCCCGAAATCCCGGTCTCCCTCGAGAGGAACACTGAGGTTTTCCGGCACCCCTCCTCTGAGCCCTTTCTCCCCTCCTGATCTGGACAGGAGGGTCGACTCCCCTGCTTTGTCTGGAAGGGGTTCCCGACCTTCCGGTCGCACCTCAGGATGAGGCCGGTCTCACGAAGACATTCCAGACGTGGCCTCGTGGGTGGTTCCACATTCCGTAGGACCCCGATTTCCCGGTCCCCTCTTGATAAGAACCCGATGCCCGGACACCTCTCCGAACTCCACCCTGTGAATGAAGTCAACACGAAGGGGCAGTTTTTCCGTGCATCGTTCGGAAAAACCCCAGGTTCCAAATACAGCTCGACAAGCGGCCTCTCTCCCCGGGGACATCTCGAGAGGCAAGCGGAGTTCCATGCCTCAACCCAAGACGAGGCCTGACTCTCCTGTCCCCAGTCTGCAGGGACCCTGCGATCGGAGTCTGAAATCAGAGGTACCCTGCGGTTCCTGCCTCAACTGGAGATGAGGCCCTCTTCCAATGCACCAAACCCAGTGGAGTCCCGAGAGGCCCCTCCCACCTCCAGTTTCCCTGGCTTCTCAGAGCCACCATGAGAAGCCCCCTGAGGTCACCTGCACAAGTCGAGGGAACCCAGGGTTTCCTGCCTCAACCCGGAAAGACCTCGAGAGACCTTCTTCAACACGTCTCGAGGCCAGATTCCCCTACCATGGCTCGGGAGCAATGACGCGCTCCCCTCGCCACTCGCATGGAGACCCGACTTCCCTGGCGCCCCACGAGAGGCTCACTGACCTCGCCGTCGTACCTCGTGAGAAACCGCACACTGGGGCCGCCGCTCGAGAACAACCCCGAGATTCCCCCGTCATCGAGAGATGAGGGCCTTCGTCTCCTGCATGGCCTAGAGACCAATCTCGCGACCTCTCTCCAAACGCCTCAGGAGGCTTGACTCCCTTGAGTCCACCCAGTGAGCTCCAAGAGATACCCGTCGCGATTCGAGAGCAGAGCGGGGTTCTTTGCTTCCACTCGAGATGAATGCCTGTCTCCCCGGGTGCGTCTGGAATGCAACCCCGAGATCCCTGTCGCCCCTGGAGAGGAACATTGGCTTCTGGACACAAGCCTAGATGAGGTCTATTGGCCCTGCAGTCACTCGAGAGCAATCCCCAGCTTTCCTTCGCAACTCGAATGGAAGATTGGACTTGCCTGGGCCAACACAAGAGGCAGCCTGAATTCCCCGTCGTAACTCGAGAATCCCGCCGTAACTCGAGAAAAACCACGTGGCTCCCCCGTCATCGCAAGATGAAGCCCTTTCCCGCTACAGCGCCTCAGGAGAAGTCCCACGTTAGGAATTGGAGGTCGAAAGGGCACTTGGCACCCTTGATGCGACCCACAAAGTTCCCCGAAATCCCGGTCTCCCTCGAGAGGAACACTGAGGTTTTCCGGCACCCCTCCTCTGAGCCCTTTCTCCCCTCCTGATCTGGACAGGAGGGTCGACTCCCCTGCTTTGTCTGGAAGGGGTTCCCGACCTTCCGGTCGCACCTCAGGATGAGGCCGGTCTCACGAAGACATTCCAGACGTGGCCTCGTGGGTGGTTCCACATTCCGTAGGACCCCGATTTCCCGGTCCCCTCTTGATAAGAACCCGATGCCCGGACACCTCTCCGAACTCCACCCTGTGAATGAAGTCAACACGAAGGGGCAGTTTTTCCGTGCATCGTTCGGAAAAACCCCAGGTTCCAAATACAGCTCGACAAGCGGCCTCTCTCCCCGGGGACATCTCGAGAGGCAAGCGGAGTTCCATGCCTCAACCCAAGACGAGGCCTGACTCTCCTGTCCCCAGTCTGCAGGGACCCTGCGATCGGAGTCTGAAATCAGAGGTACCCTGCGGTTCCTGCCTCAACTGGAGATGAGGCCCTCTTCCAATGCACCAAACCCAGTGGAGTCCCGAGAGGCCCCTCCCACCTCCAGTTTCCCTGGCTTCTCAGAGCCACCATGAGAAGCCCCCTGAGGTCACCTGCACAAGTCGAGGGAACCCAGGGTTTCCTGCCTCAACCCGAGAAAGACCTCGAGAGACCTTCTTCAACACGTCTCGAGGCCAGATTCCCCTACCATGGCTCGGGAGCAATGACGCGCTCCCCTCGCCACTCGCATGGAGACCCGACTTCCCTGGCGCCCCACGAGAGGCTCACTGACCTCGCCGTCGTACCTCGTGAGAAACCGCACACTGGGGCCGCCGCTCGAGAACAACCCCGAGATTCCCCCGTCATCGAGAGATGAGGGCCTTCGTCTCCTGCATGGCCTAGAGACCAATCTCGCGACCTCTCTCCAAACGCCTCAGGAGGCTTGACTCCCTTGAGTCCACCCAGTGAGCTCCAAGAGATACCCGTCGCGATTCGAGAGCAGAGCGGGGTTCTTTGCTTCCACTCGAGATGAATGCCTGTCTCCCCGGGTGCGTCTGGAATGCAACCCCGAGATCCCTGTCGCCCCTGGAGAGGAACATTGGCTTCTGGACACAAGCCTAGATGAGGTCTATTGGCCCTGCAGTCACTCGAGAGCAATCCCCAGCTTTCCTTCGCAACTCGAATGGAAGATTGGACTTGCCTGGGCCAACACAAGAGGCAGCCTGAATTCCCCGTCGTAACTCGAGAATCCCGCCGTAACTCGAGAAAAACCACGTGGCTCCCCCGTCATCGCAAGATGAAGCCCTTTCCCGCTACAGCGCCTCAGGAGAAGTCCCACGTTAGGAATTGGAGGTCGAAAGGGCACTTGGCACCCTTGATGCGACCCACAAAGTTCCCCGAAATCCCGGTCTCCCTCGAGAGGAACACTGAGGTTTTCCGGCACCCCCTCCTCTGAGCCCTTTCTCCCCTCCTGATCTGGACAGGAGGGTCGACTCCCCTGCTTTGTCTGGAAGGGGTTCCCGACCTTCCGGTCGCACCTCAGGATGAGGCCGGTCTCACGAAGACATTCCAGACGTGGCCTCGTGGGTGGTTCCACATTCCGTAGGACCCCGATTTCCCGGTCCCCTCTTGATAAGAACCCGATGCCCGGACACCTCTCCGAACTCCACCCTGTGAATGAAGTCAACACGAAGGGGCAGTTTTTCCGTGCATCGTTCGGAAAAACCCCAGGTTCCAAATACAGCTCGACAAGCGGCCTCTCTCCCCGGGGACATCTCGAGAGGCAAGCGGAGTTCCATGCCTCAACCCAAGACGAGGCCTGACTCTCCTGTCCCCAGTCTGCAGGGACCCTGCGATCGGAGTCTGAAATCAGAGGTACCCTGCGGTTCCTGCCTCAACTGGAGATGAGGCCCTCTTCCAATGCACCAAACCCAGTGGAGTCCCGAGAGGCCCCTCCCACCTCCAGTTTCCCTGGCTTCTCAGAGCCACCATGAGAAGCCCCCTGAGGTCACCTGCACAAGTCGAGGGAACCCAGGGTTTCCTGCCTCAACCCGAGAAAGACCTCGAGAGACCTTCTTCAACACGTCTCGAGGCCAGATTCCCCTACCATGGCTCGGGAGCAATGACGCGCTCCCCTCGCCACTCGCATGGAGACCCGACTTCCCTGGCGCCCCACGAGAGGCTCACTGACCTCGCCGTCGTACCTCGTGAGAAACCGCACACTGGGGCCGCCGCTCGAGAACAACCCCGAGATTCCCCCGTCATCGAGAGATGAGGGCCTTCGTCTCCTGCATGGCCTAGAGACCAATCTCGCGACCTCTCTCCAAACGCCTCAGGAGGCTTGACTCCCTTGAGTCCACCCAGTGAGCTCCAAGAGATACCCGTCGCGATTCGAGAGCAGAGCGGGGTTCTTTGCTTCCACTCGAGATGAATGCCTGTCTCCCCGGGTGCGTCTGGAATGCAACCCCGAGATCCCTGTCGCCCCTGGAGAGGAACATTGGCTTCTGGACACAAGCCTAGATGAGGTCTATTGGCCCTGCAGTCACTCGAGAGCAATCCCCAGCTTTCCTTCGCAACTCGAATGGAAGATTGGACTTGCCTGGGCCAACACAAGAGGCAGCCTGAATTCCCCGTCGTAACTCGAGAATCCCGCCGTAACTCGAGAAAAACCACGTGGCTCCCCCGTCATCGCAAGATGAAGCCCTTTCCCGCTACAGCGCCTCAGGAGAAGTCCCACGTTAGGAATTGGAGGTCGAAAGGGCACTTGGCACCCTTGATGCGACCCACAAAGTTCCCCGAAATCCCGGTCTCCCTCGAGAGGAACACTGAGGTTTTCCGGCACCCCTCCTCTGAGCCCTTTCTCCCCTCCTGATCTGGACAGGAGGGTCGACTCCCCTGCTTTGTCTGGAAGGGGTTCCCGACCTTCCGGTCGCACCTCAGGATGAGGCCGGTCTCACGAAGACATTCCAGACGTGGCCTCGTGGGTGGTTCCACATTCCGTAGGACCCCGATTTCCCGGTCCCCTCTTGATAAGAACCCGATGCCCGGACACCTCTCCGAACTCCACCCTGTGAATGAAGTCAACACGAAGGGGCAGTTTTTCCGTGCATCGTTCGGAAAAACCCCAGGTTCCAAATACAGCTCGACAAGCGGCCTCTCTCCCCGGGGACATCTCGAGAGGCAAGCGGAGTTCCATGCCTCAACCCAAGACGAGGCCTGACTCTCCTGTCCCCAGTCTGCAGGGACCCTGCGATCGGAGTCTGAAATCAGAGGTACCCTGCGGTTCCTGCCTCAACTGGAGATGAGGCCCTCTTCCAATGCACCAAACCCAGTGGAGTCCCGAGAGGCCCCTCCCACCTCCAGTTTCCCTGGCTTCTCAGAGCCACCATGAGAAGCCCCCTGAGGTCACCTGCACAAGTCGAGGGAACCCAGGGTTTCCTGCCTCAACCCGGGAAAGACCTCGAGAGACCTTCTTCAACACGTCTCGAGGCCAGATTCCCCTACCATGGCTCGGGAGCAATGACGCGCTCCCCTCGCCACTCGCATGGAGACCCGACTTCCCTGGCGCCCCACGAGAGGCTCACTGACCTCGCCGTCGTACCTCGTGAGAAACCGCACACTGGGGCCGCCGCTCGAGAACAACCCCGAGATTCCCCCGTCATCGAGAGATGAGGGCCTTCGTCTCCTGCATGGCCTAGAGACCAATCTCGCGACCTCTCTCCAAACGCCTCAGGAGGCTTGACTCCCTTGAGTCCACCCAGTGAGCTCCAAGAGATACCCGTCGCGATTCGAGAGCAGAGCGGGGTTCTTTGCTTCCACTCGAGATGAATGCCTGTCTCCCCGGGTGCGTCTGGAATGCAACCCCGAGATCCCTGTCGCCCCTGGAGAGGAACATTGGCTTCTGGACACAAGCCTAGATGAGGTCTATTGGCCCTGCAGTCACTCGAGAGCAATCCCCAGCTTTCCTTCGCAACTCGAATGGAAGATTGGACTTGCCTGGGCCAACACAAGAGGCAGCCTGAATTCCCCGTCGTAACTCGAGAATCCCGCCGTAACTCGAGAAAAACCACGTGGCTCCCCCGTCATCGCAAGATGAAGCCCTTTCCCGCTACAGCGCCTCAGGAGAAGTCCCACGTTAGGAATTGGAGGTCGAAAGGGCACTTGGCACCCTTGATGCGACCCACAAAGTTCCCCGAAATCCCGGTCTCCCTCGAGAGGAACACTGAGGTTTTCCGGCACCCCCTCCTCTGAGCCCTTTCTCCCCTCCTGATCTGGACAGGAGGGTCGACTCCCCTGCTTTGTCTGGAAGGGGTTCCCGACCTTCCGGTCGCACCTCAGGATGAGGCCGGTCTCACGAAGACATTCCAGACGTGGCCTCGTGGGTGGTTCCACATTCCGTAGGACCCCGATTTCCCGGTCCCCTCTTGATAAGAACCCGATGCCCGGACACCTCTCCGAACTCCACCCTGTGAATGAAGTCAACACGAAGGGGCAGTTTTTCCGTGCATCGTTCGGAAAAACCCCAGGTTCCAAATACAGCTCGACAAGCGGCCTCTCTCCCCGGGGACATCTCGAGAGGCAAGCGGAGTTCCATGCCTCAACCCAAGACGAGGCCTGACTCTCCTGTCCCCAGTCTGCAGGGACCCTGCGATCGGAGTCTGAAATCAGAGGTACCCTGCGGTTCCTGCCTCAACTGGAGATGAGGCCCTCTTCCAATGCACCAAACCCAGTGGAGTCCCGAGAGGCCCCTCCCACCTCCAGTTTCCCTGGCTTCTCAGAGCCACCATGAGAAGCCCCCTGAGGTCACCTGCACAAGTCGAGGGAACCCAGGGTTTCCTGCCTCAACCCGAGAAAGACCTCGAGAGACCTTCTTCAACACGTCTCGAGGCCAGATTCCCCTACCATGGCTCGGGAGCAATGACGCGCTCCCCTCGCCACTCGCATGGAGACCCGACTTCCCTGGCGCCCCACGAGAGGCTCACTGACCTCGCCGTCGTACCTCGTGAGAAACCGCACACTGGGGCCGCCGCTCGAGAACAACCCCGAGATTCCCCCGTCATCGAGAGATGAGGGCCTTCGTCTCCTGCATGGCCTAGAGACCAATCTCGCGACCTCTCTCCAAACGCCTCAGGAGGCTTGACTCCCTTGAGTCCACCCAGTGAGCTCCAAGAGATACCCGTCGCGATTCGAGAGCAGAGCGGGGTTCTTTGCTTCCACTCGAGATGAATGCCTGTCTCCCCGGGTGCGTCTGGAATGCAACCCCGAGATCCCTGTCGCCCCTGGAGAGGAACATTGGCTTCTGGACACAAGCCTAGATGAGGTCTATTGGCCCTGCAGTCACTCGAGAGCAATCCCCAGCTTTCCTTCGCAACTCGAATGGAAGATTGGACTTGCCTGGGCCAACACAAGAGGCAGCCTGAATTCCCCGTCGTAACTCGAGAATCCCGCCGTAACTCGAGAAAAACCACGTGGCTCCCCCGTCATCGCAAGATGAAGCCCTTTCCCGCTACAGCGCCTCAGGAGAAGTCCCACGTTAGGAATTGGAGGTCGAAAGGGCACTTGGCACCCTTGATGCGACCCACAAAGTTCCCCGAAATCCCGGTCTCCCTCGAGAGGAACACTGAGGTTTTCCGGCACCCCTCCTCTGAGCCCTTTCTCCCCTCCTGATCTGGACAGGAGGGTCGACTCCCCTGCTTTGTCTGGAAGGGGTTCCCGACCTTCCGGTCGCACCTCAGGATGAGGCCGGTCTCACGAAGACATTCCAGACGTGGCCTCGTGGGTGGTTCCACATTCCGTAGGACCCCGATTTCCCGGTCCCCTCTTGATAAGAACCCGATGCCCGGACACCTCTCCGAACTCCACCCTGTGAATGAAGTCAACACGAAGGGGCAGTTTTTCCGTGCATCGTTCGGAAAAACCCCAGGTTCCAAATACAGCTCGACAAGCGGCCTCTCTCCCCGGGGACATCTCGAGAGGCAAGCGGAGTTCCATGCCTCAACCCAAGACGAGGCCTGACTCTCCTGTCCCCAGTCTGCAGGGACCCTGCGATCGGAGTCTGAAATCAGAGGTACCCTGCGGTTCCTGCCTCAACTGGAGATGAGGCCCTCTTCCAATGCACCAAACCCAGTGGAGTCCCGAGAGGCCCCTCCCACCTCCAGTTTCCCTGGCTTCTCAGAGCCACCATGAGAAGCCCCCTGAGGTCACCTGCACAAGTCGAGGGAACCCAGGGTTTCCTGCCTCAACCCGGAAAGACCTCGAGAGACCTTCTTCAACACGTCTCGAGGCCAGATTCCCCTACCATGGCTCGGGAGCAATGACGCGCTCCCCTCGCCACTCGCATGGAGACCCGACTTCCCTGGCGCCCCACGAGAGGCTCACTGACCTCGCCGTCGTACCTCGTGAGAAACCGCACACTGGGGCCGCCGCTCGAGAACAACCCCGAGATTCCCCCGTCATCGAGAGATGAGGGCCTTCGTCTCCTGCATGGCCTAGAGACCAATCTCGCGACCTCTCTCCAAACGCCTCAGGAGGCTTGACTCCCTTGAGTCCACCCAGTGAGCTCCAAGAGATACCCGTCGCGATTCGAGAGCAGAGCGGGGTTCTTTGCTTCCACTCGAGATGAATGCCTGTCTCCCGGGTGCGTCTGGAATGCAACCCCGAGATCCCTGTCGCCCCTGGAGAGGAACATTGGCTTCTGGACACAAGCCTAGATGAGGTCTATTGGCCCTGCAGTCACTCGAGAGCAATCCCCAGCTTTCCTTCGCAACTCGAATGGAAGATTGGACTTGCCTGGGCCAACACAAGAGGCAGCCTGAATTCCCCGTCGTAACTCGAGAATCCCGCCGTAACTCGAGAAAAACCACGTGGCTCCCCCGTCATCGCAAGATGAAGCCCTTTCCCGCTACAGCGCCTCAGGAGAAGTCCCACGTTAGGAATTGGAGGTCGAAAGGGCACTTGGCACCCTTGATGCGACCCACAAAGTTCCCCGAAATCCCGGTCTCCCTCGAGAGGAACACTGAGGTTTTCCGGCACCCCTCCTCTGAGCCCTTTCTCCCCTCCTGATCTGGACAGGAGGGTCGACTCCCCTGCTTTGTCTGGAAGGGGTTCCCGACCTTCCGGTCGCACCTCAGGATGAGGCCGGTCTCACGAAGACATTCCAGACGTGGCCTCGTGGGTGGTTCCACATTCCGTAGGACCCCGATTTCCCGGTCCCCTCTTGATAAGAACCCGATGCCCGGACACCTCTCCGAACTCCACCCTGTGAATGAAGTCAACACGAAGGGGCAGTTTTTCCGTGCATCGTTCGGAAAAACCCCAGGTTCCAAATACAGCTCGACAAGCGGCCTCTCTCCCCGGGGACATCTCGAGAGGCAAGCGGAGTTCCATGCCTCAACCCAAGACGAGGCCTGACTCTCCTGTCCCCAGTCTGCAGGGACCCTGCGATCGGAGTCTGAAATCAGAGGTACCCTGCGGTTCCTGCCTCAACTGGAGATGAGGCCCTCTTCCAATGCACCAAACCCAGTGGAGTCCCGAGAGGCCCCTCCCACCTCCAGTTTCCCTGGCTTCTCAGAGCCACCATGAGAAGCCCCCTGAGGTCACCTGCACAAGTCGAGGGAACCCAGGGTTTCCTGCCTCAACCCGGGAAAGACCTCGAGAGACCTTCTTCAACACGTCTCGAGGCCAGATTCCCCTACCATGGCTCGGGAGCAATGACGCGCTCCCCTCGCCACTCGCATGGAGACCCGACTTCCCTGGCGCCCCACGAGAGGCTCACTGACCTCGCCGTCGTACCTCGTGAGAAACCGCACACTGGGGCCGCCGCTCGAGAACAACCCCGAGATTCCCCCGTCATCGAGAGATGAGGGCCTTCGTCTCCTGCATGGCCTAGAGACCAATCTCGCGACCTCTCTCCAAACGCCTCAGGAGGCTTGACTCCCTTGAGTCCACCCAGTGAGCTCCAAGAGATACCCGTCGCGATTCGAGAGCAGAGCGGGGTTCTTTGCTTCCACTCGAGATGAATGCCTGTCTCCCCGGGTGCGTCTGGAATGCAACCCCGAGATCCCTGTCGCCCCTGGAGAGGAACATTGGCTTCTGGACACAAGCCTAGATGAGGTCTATTGGCCCTGCAGTCACTCGAGAGCAATCCCCAGCTTTCCTTCGCAACTCGAATGGAAGATTGGACTTGCCTGGGCCAACACAAGAGGCAGCCTGAATTCCCCGTCGTAACTCGAGAATCCCGCCGTAACTCGAGAAAAACCACGTGGCTCCCCCGTCATCGCAAGATGAAGCCCTTTCCCGCTACAGCGCCTCAGGAGAAGTCCCACGTTAGGAATTGGAGGTCGAAAGGGCACTTGGCACCCTTGATGCGACCCACAAAGTTCCCCGAAATCCCGGTCTCCCTCGAGAGGAACACTGAGGTTTTCCGGCACCCCTCCTCTGAGCCCTTTCTCCCCTCCTGATCTGGACAGGAGGGTCGACTCCCCTGCTTTGTCTGGAAGGGGTTCCCGACCTTCCGGTCGCACCTCAGGATGAGGCCGGTCTCACGAAGACATTCCAGACGTGGCCTCGTGGGTGGTTCCACATTCCGTAGGACCCCGATTTCCCGGTCCCCTCTTGATAAGAACCCGATGCCCGGACACCTCTCCGAACTCCACCCTGTGAATGAAGTCAACACGAAGGGGCAGTTTTTCCGTGCATCGTTCGGAAAAACCCCAGGTTCCAAATACAGCTCGACAAGCGGCCTCTCTCCCCGGGGACATCTCGAGAGGCAAGCGGAGTTCCATGCCTCAACCCAAGACGAGGCCTGACTCTCCTGTCCCCAGTCTGCAGGGACCCTGCGATCGGAGTCTGAAATCAGAGGTACCCTGCGGTTCCTGCCTCAACTGGAGATGAGGCCCTCTTCCAATGCACCAAACCCAGTGGAGTCCCGAGAGGCCCCTCCCACCTCCAGTTTCCCTGGCTTCTCAGAGCCACCATGAGAAGCCCCCTGAGGTCACCTGCACAAGTCGAGGGAACCCAGGGTTTCCTGCCTCAACCCGGAAAGACCTCGAGAGACCTTCTTCAACACGTCTCGAGGCCAGATTCCCCTACCATGGCTCGGGAGCAATGACGCGCTCCCCTCGCCACTCGCATGGAGACCCGACTTCCCTGGCGCCCCACGAGAGGCTCACTGACCTCGCCGTCGTACCTCGTGAGAAACCGCACACTGGGGCCGCCGCTCGAGAACAACCCCGAGATTCCCCCGTCATCGAGAGATGAGGGCCTTCGTCTCCTGCATGGCCTAGAGACCAATCTCGCGACCTCTCTCCAAACGCCTCAGGAGGCTTGACTCCCTTGAGTCCACCCAGTGAGCTCCAAGAGATACCCGTCGCGATTCGAGAGCAGAGCGGGGTTCTTTGCTTCCACTCGAGATGAATGCCTGTCTCCCCGGGTGCGTCTGGAATGCAACCCCGAGATCCCTGTCGCCCCTGGAGAGGAACATTGGCTTCTGGACACAAGCCTAGATGAGGTCTATTGGCCCTGCAGTCACTCGAGAGCAATCCCCAGCTTTCCTTCGCAACTCGAATGGAAGATTGGACTTGCCTGGGCCAACACAAGAGGCAGCCTGAATTCCCCGTCGTAACTCGAGAATCCCGCCGTAACTCGAGAAAAACCACGTGGCTCCCCCGTCATCGCAAGATGAAGCCCTTTCCCGCTACAGCGCCTCAGGAGAAGTCCCACGTTAGGAATTGGAGGTCGAAAGGGCACTTGGCACCCTTGATGCGACCCACAAAGTTCCCCGAAATCCCGGTCTCCCTCGAGAGGAACACTGAGGTTTTCCGGCACCCCTCCTCTGAGCCCTTTCTCCCCTCCTGATCTGGACAGGAGGGTCGACTCCCCTGCTTTGTCTGGAAGGGGTTCCCGACCTTCCGGTCGCACCTCAGGATGAGGCCGGTCTCACGAAGACATTCCAGACGTGGCCTCGTGGGTGGTTCCACATTCCGTAGGACCCCGATTTCCCGGTCCCCTCTTGATAAGAACCCGATGCCCGGACACCTCTCCGAACTCCACCCTGTGAATGAAGTCAACACGAAGGGGCAGTTTTTCCGTGCATCGTTCGGAAAAACCCCAGGTTCCAAATACAGCTCGACAAGCGGCCTCTCTCCCCGGGGACATCTCGAGAGGCAAGCGGAGTTCCATGCCTCAACCCAAGACGAGGCCTGACTCTCCTGTCCCCAGTCTGCAGGGACCCTGCGATCGGAGTCTGAAATCAGAGGTACCCTGCGGTTCCTGCCTCAACTGGAGATGAGGCCCTCTTCCAATGCACCAAACCCAGTGGAGTCCCGAGAGGCCCCTCCCACCTCCAGTTTCCCTGGCTTCTCAGAGCCACCATGAGAAGCCCCCTGAGGTCACCTGCACAAGTCGAGGGAACCCAGGGTTTCCTGCCTCAACCCGGGAAAGACCTCGAGAGACCTTCTTCAACACGTCTCGAGGCCAGATTCCCCTACCATGGCTCGGGAGCAATGACGCGCTCCCCTCGCCACTCGCATGGAGACCCGACTTCCCTGGCGCCCCACGAGAGGCTCACTGACCTCGCCGTCGTACCTCGTGAGAAACCGCACACTGGGGCCGCCGCTCGAGAACAACCCCGAGATTCCCCCGTCATCGAGAGATGAGGGCCTTCGTCTCCTGCATGGCCTAGAGACCAATCTCGCGACCTCTCTCCAAACGCCTCAGGAGGCTTGACTCCCTTGAGTCCACCCAGTGAGCTCCAAGAGATACCCGTCGCGATTCGAGAGCAGAGCGGGGTTCTTTGCTTCCACTCGAGATGAATGCCTGTCTCCCCGGGTGCGTCTGGAATGCAACCCCGAGATCCCTGTCGCCCCTGGAGAGGAACATTGGCTTCTGGACACAAGCCTAGATGAGGTCTATTGGCCCTGCAGTCACTCGAGAGCAATCCCCAGCTTTCCTTCGCAACTCGAATGGAAGATTGGACTTGCCTGGGCCAACACAAGAGGCAGCCTGAATTCCCCGTCGTAACTCGAGAATCCCGCCGTAACTCGAGAAAAACCACGTGGCTCCCCCGTCATCGCAAGATGAAGCCCTTTCCCGCTACAGCGCCTCAGGAGAAGTCCCACGTTAGGAATTGGAGGTCGAAAGGGCACTTGGCACCCTTGATGCGACCCACAAAGTTCCCCGAAATCCCGGTCTCCCTCGAGAGGAACACTGAGGTTTTCCGGCACCCCTCCTCTGAGCCCTTTCTCCCCTCCTGATCTGGACAGGAGGGTCGACTCCCCTGCTTTGTCTGGAAGGGGTTCCCGACCTTCCGGTCGCACCTCAGGATGAGGCCGGTCTCACGAAGACATTCCAGACGTGGCCTCGTGGGTGGTTCCACATTCCGTAGGACCCCGATTTCCCGGTCCCCTCTTGATAAGAACCCGATGCCCGGACACCTCTCCGAACTCCACCCTGTGAATGAAGTCAACACGAAGGGGCAGTTTTTCCGTGCATCGTTCGGAAAAACCCCAGGTTCCAAATACAGCTCGACAAGCGGCCTCTCTCCCCGGGGACATCTCGAGAGGCAAGCGGAGTTCCATGCCTCAACCCAAGACGAGGCCTGACTCTCCTGTCCCCAGTCTGCAGGGACCCTGCGATCGGAGTCTGAAATCAGAGGTACCCTGCGGTTCCTGCCTCAACTGGAGATGAGGCCCTCTTCCAATGCACCAAACCCAGTGGAGTCCCGAGAGGCCCCTCCCACCTCCAGTTTCCCTGGCTTCTCAGAGCCACCATGAGAAGCCCCCTGAGGTCACCTGCACAAGTCGAGGGAACCCAGGGTTTCCTGCCTCAACCCGGAAAGACCTCGAGAGACCTTCTTCAACACGTCTCGAGGCCAGATTCCCCTACCATGGCTCGGGAGCAATGACGCGCTCCCCTCGCCACTCGCATGGAGACCCGACTTCCCTGGCGCCCCACGAGAGGCTCACTGACCTCGCCGTCGTACCTCGTGAGAAACCGCACACTGGGGCCGCCGCTCGAGAACAACCCCGAGATTCCCCCGTCATCGAGAGATGAGGGCCTTCGTCTCCTGCATGGCCTAGAGACCAATCTCGCGACCTCTCTCCAAACGCCTCAGGAGGCTTGACTCCCTTGAGTCCACCCAGTGAGCTCCAAGAGATACCCGTCGCGATTCGAGAGCAGAGCGGGGTTCTTTGCTTCCACTCGAGATGAATGCCTGTCTCCCCGGGTGCGTCTGGAATGCAACCCCGAGATCCCTGTCGCCCCTGGAGAGGAACATTGGCTTCTGGACACAAGCCTAGATGAGGTCTATTGGCCCTGCAGTCACTCGAGAGCAATCCCCAGCTTTCCTTCGCAACTCGAATGGAAGATTGGACTTGCCTGGGCCAACACAAGAGGCAGCCTGAATTCCCCGTCGTAACTCGAGAATCCCGCCGTAACTCGAGAAAAACCACGTGGCTCCCCCGTCATCGCAAGATGAAGCCCTTTCCCGCTACAGCGCCTCAGGAGAAGTCCCACGTTAGGAATTGGAGGTCGAAAGGGCACTTGGCACCCTTGATGCGACCCACAAAGTTCCCCGAAATCCCGGTCTCCCTCGAGAGGAACACTGAGGTTTTCCGGCACCCCTCCTCTGAGCCCTTTCTCCCCTCCTGATCTGGACAGGAGGGTCGACTCCCCTGCTTTGTCTGGAAGGGGTTCCCGACCTTCCGGTCGCACCTCAGGATGAGGCCGGTCTCACGAAGACATTCCAGACGTGGCCTCGTGGGTGGTTCCACATTCCGTAGGACCCCGATTTCCCGGTCCCCTCTTGATAAGAACCCGATGCCCGGACACCTCTCCGAACTCCACCCTGTGAATGAAGTCAACACGAAGGGGCAGTTTTTCCGTGCATCGTTCGGAAAAACCCCAGGTTCCAAATACAGCTCGACAAGCGGCCTCTCTCCCCGGGGACATCTCGAGAGGCAAGCGGAGTTCCATGCCTCAACCCAAGACGAGGCCTGACTCTCCTGTCCCCAGTCTGCAGGGACCCTGCGATCGGAGTCTGAAATCAGAGGTACCCTGCGGTTCCTGCCTCAACTGGAGATGAGGCCCTCTTCCAATGCACCAAACCCAGTGGAGTCCCGAGAGGCCCCTCCCACCTCCAGTTTCCCTGGCTTCTCAGAGCCACCATGAGAAGCCCCCTGAGGTCACCTGCACAAGTCGAGGGAACCCAGGGTTTCCTGCCTCAACCCGGAAAGACCTCGAGAGACCTTCTTCAACACGTCTCGAGGCCAGATTCCCCTACCATGGCTCGGGAGCAATGACGCGCTCCCCTCGCCACTCGCATGGAGACCCGACTTCCCTGGCGCCCCACGAGAGGCTCACTGACCTCGCCGTCGTACCTCGTGAGAAACCGCACACTGGGGCCGCCGCTCGAGAACAACCCCGAGATTCCCCCGTCATCGAGAGATGAGGGCCTTCGTCTCCTGCATGGCCTAGAGACCAATCTCGCGACCTCTCTCCAAACGCCTCAGGAGGCTTGACTCCCTTGAGTCCACCCAGTGAGCTCCAAGAGATACCCGTCGCGATTCGAGAGCAGAGCGGGGTTCTTTGCTTCCACTCGAGATGAATGCCTGTCTCCCCGGGTGCGTCTGGAATGCAACCCCGAGATCCCTGTCGCCCCTGGAGAGGAACATTGGCTTCTGGACACAAGCCTAGATGAGGTCTATTGGCCCTGCAGTCACTCGAGAGCAATCCCCAGCTTTCCTTCGCAACTCGAATGGAAGATTGGACTTGCCTGGGCCAACACAAGAGGCAGCCTGAATTCCCCGTCGTAACTCGAGAATCCCGCCGTAACTCGAGAAAAACCACGTGGCTCCCCCGTCATCGCAAGATGAAGCCCTTTCCCGCTACAGCGCCTCAGGAGAAGTCCCACGTTAGGAATTGGAGGTCGAAAGGGCACTTGGCACCCTTGATGCGACCCACAAAGTTCCCCGAAATCCCGGTCTCCCTCGAGAGGAACACTGAGGTTTTCCGGCACCCCCTCCTCTGAGCCCTTTCTCCCCTCCTGATCTGGACAGGAGGGTCGACTCCCCTGCTTTGTCTGGAAGGGGTTCCCGACCTTCCGGTCGCACCTCAGGATGAGGCCGGTCTCACGAAGACATTCCAGACGTGGCCTCGTGGGTGGTTCCACATTCCGTAGGACCCCGATTTCCCGGTCCCCTCTTGATAAGAACCCGATGCCCGGACACCTCTCCGAACTCCACCCTGTGAATGAAGTCAACACGAAGGGGCAGTTTTTCCGTGCATCGTTCGGAAAACCCCAGGTTCCAAATACAGCTCGACAAGCGGCCTCTCTCCCCGGGGACATCTCGAGAGGCAAGCGGAGTTCCATGCCTCAACCCAAGACGAGGCCTGACTCTCCTGTCCCCAGTCTGCAGGGACCCTGCGATCGGAGTCTGAAATCAGAGGTACCCTGCGGTTCCTGCCTCAACTGGAGATGAGGCCCTCTTCCAATGCACCAAACCCAGTGGAGTCCCGAGAGGCCCCTCCCACCTCCAGTTTCCCTGGCTTCTCAGAGCCACCATGAGAAGCCCCCTGAGGTCACCTGCACAAGTCGAGGGAACCCAGGGTTTCCTGCCTCAACCCGGAAAGACCTCGAGAGACCTTCTTCAACACGTCTCGAGGCCAGATTCCCCTACCATGGCTCGGGAGCAATGACGCGCTCCCCTCGCCACTCGCATGGAGACCCGACTTCCCTGGCGCCCCACGAGAGGCTCACTGACCTCGCCGTCGTACCTCGTGAGAAACCGCACACTGGGGCCGCCGCTCGAGAACAACCCCGAGATTCCCCCGTCATCGAGAGATGAGGGCCTTCGTCTCCTGCATGGCCTAGAGACCAATCTCGCGACCTCTCTCCAAACGCCTCAGGAGGCTTGACTCCCTTGAGTCCACCCAGTGAGCTCCAAGAGATACCCGTCGCGATTCGAGAGCAGAGCGGGGTTCTTTGCTTCCACTCGAGATGAATGCCTGTCTCCCCGGGTGCGTCTGGAATGCAACCCCGAGATCCCTGTCGCCCCTGGAGAGGAACATTGGCTTCTGGACACAAGCCTAGATGAGGTCTATTGGCCCTGCAGTCACTCGAGAGCAATCCCCAGCTTTCCTTCGCAACTCGAATGGAAGATTGGACTTGCCTGGGCCAACACAAGAGGCAGCCTGAATTCCCCGTCGTAACTCGAGAATCCCGCCGTAACTCGAGAAAAACCACGTGGCTCCCCCGTCATCGCAAGATGAAGCCCTTTCCCGCTACAGCGCCTCAGGAGAAGTCCCACGTTAGGAATTGGAGGTCGAAAGGGCACTTGGCACCCTTGATGCGACCCACAAAGTTCCCCGAAATCCCGGTCTCCCTCGAGAGGAACACTGAGGTTTTCCGGCACCCCCTCCTCTGAGCCCTTTCTCCCCTCCTGATCTGGACAGGAGGGTCGACTCCCCTGCTTTGTCTGGAAGGGGTTCCCGACCTTCCGGTCGCACCTCAGGATGAGGCCGGTCTCACGAAGACATTCCAGACGTGGCCTCGTGGGTGGTTCCACATTCCGTAGGACCCCGATTTCCCGGTCCCCTCTTGATAAGAACCCGATGCCCGGACACCTCTCCGAACTCCACCCTGTGAATGAAGTCAACACGAAGGGGCAGTTTTTCCGTGCATCGTTCGGAAAAACCCCAGGTTCCAAATACAGCTCGACAAGCGGCCTCTCTCCCCGGGGACATCTCGAGAGGCAAGCGGAGTTCCATGCCTCAACCCAAGACGAGGCCTGACTCTCCTGTCCCCAGTCTGCAGGGACCCTGCGATCGGAGTCTGAAATCAGAGGTACCCTGCGGTTCCTGCCTCAACTGGAGATGAGGCCCTCTTCCAATGCACCAAACCCAGTGGAGTCCCGAGAGGCCCCTCCCACCTCCAGTTTCCCTGGCTTCTCAGAGCCACCATGAGAAGCCCCCTGAGGTCACCTGCACAAGTCGAGGGAACCCAGGGTTTCCTGCCTCAACCCGGAAAGACCTCGAGAGACCTTCTTCAACACGTCTCGAGGCCAGATTCCCCTACCATGGCTCGGGAGCAATGACGCGCTCCCCTCGCCACTCGCATGGAGACCCGACTTCCCTGGCGCCCCACGAGAGGCTCACTGACCTCGCCGTCGTACCTCGTGAGAAACCGCACACTGGGGCCGCCGCTCGAGAACAACCCCGAGATTCCCCCGTCATCGAGAGATGAGGGCCTTCGTCTCCTGCATGGCCTAGAGACCAATCTCGCGACCTCTCTCCAAACGCCTCAGGAGGCTTGACTCCCTTGAGTCCACCCAGTGAGCTCCAAGAGATACCCGTCGCGATTCGAGAGCAGAGCGGGGTTCTTTGCTTCCACTCGAGATGAATGCCTGTCTCCCCGGGTGCGTCTGGAATGCAACCCCGAGATCCCTGTCGCCCCTGGAGAGGAACATTGGCTTCTGGACACAAGCCTAGATGAGGTCTATTGGCCCTGCAGTCACTCGAGAGCAATCCCCAGCTTTCCTTCGCAACTCGAATGGAAGATTGGACTTGCCTGGGCCAACACAAGAGGCAGCCTGAATTCCCCGTCGTAACTCGAGAATCCCGCCGTAACTCGAGAAAAACCACGTGGCTCCCCCGTCATCGCAAGATGAAGCCCTTTCCCGCTACAGCGCCTCAGGAGAAGTCCCACGTTAGGAATTGGAGGTCGAAAGGGCACTTGGCACCCTTGATGCGACCCACAAAGTTCCCCGAAATCCCGGTCTCCCTCGAGAGGAACACTGAGGTTTTCCGGCACCCCTCCTCTGAGCCCTTTCTCCCCTCCTGATCTGGACAGGAGGGTCGACTCCCCTGCTTTGTCTGGAAGGGGTTCCCGACCTTCCGGTCGCACCTCAGGATGAGGCCGGTCTCACGAAGACATTCCAGACGTGGCCTCGTGGGTGGTTCCACATTCCGTAGGACCCCGATTTCCCGGTCCCCTCTTGATAAGAACCCGATGCCCGGACACCTCTCCGAACTCCACCCTGTGAATGAAGTCAACACGAAGGGGCAGTTTTTCCGTGCATCGTTCGGAAAAACCCCAGGTTCCAAATACAGCTCGACAAGCGGCCTCTCTCCCCGGGGACATCTCGAGAGGCAAGCGGAGTTCCATGCCTCAACCCAAGACGAGGCCTGACTCTCCTGTCCCCAGTCTGCAGGGACCCTGCGATCGGAGTCTGAAATCAGAGGTACCCTGCGGTTCCTGCCTCAACTGGAGATGAGGCCCTCTTCCAATGCACCAAACCCAGTGGAGTCCCGAGAGGCCCCTCCCACCTCCAGTTTCCCTGGCTTCTCAGAGCCACCATGAGAAGCCCCCTGAGGTCACCTGCACAAGTCGAGGGAACCCAGGGTTTCCTGCCTCAACCCGGAAAGACCTCGAGAGACCTTCTTCAACACGTCTCGAGGCCAGATTCCCCTACCATGGCTCGGGAGCAATGACGCGCTCCCCTCGCCACTCGCATGGAGACCCGACTTCCCTGGCGCCCCACGAGAGGCTCACTGACCTCGCCGTCGTACCTCGTGAGAAACCGCACACTGGGGCCGCCGCTCGAGAACAACCCCGAGATTCCCCCGTCATCGAGAGATGAGGGCCTTCGTCTCCTGCATGGCCTAGAGACCAATCTCGCGACCTCTCTCCAAACGCCTCAGGAGGCTTGACTCCCTTGAGTCCACCCAGTGAGCTCCAAGAGATACCCGTCGCGATTCGAGAGCAGAGCGGGGTTCTTTGCTTCCACTCGAGATGAATGCCTGTCTCCCCGGGTGCGTCTGGAATGCAACCCCGAGATCCCTGTCGCCCCTGGAGAGGAACATTGGCTTCTGGACACAAGCCTAGATGAGGTCTATTGGCCCTGCAGTCACTCGAGAGCAATCCCCAGCTTTCCTTCGCAACTCGAATGGAAGATTGGACTTGCCTGGGCCAACACAAGAGGCAGCCTGAATTCCCCGTCGTAACTCGAGAATCCCGCCGTAACTCGAGAAAAACCACGTGGCTCCCCCGTCATCGCAAGATGAAGCCCTTTCCCGCTACAGCGCCTCAGGAGAAGTCCCACGTTAGGAATTGGAGGTCGAAAGGGCACTTGGCACCCTTGATGCGACCCACAAAGTTCCCCGAAATCCCGGTCTCCCTCGAGAGGAACACTGAGGTTTTCCGGCACCCCTCCTCTGAGCCCTTTCTCCCCTCCTGATCTGGACAGGAGGGTCGACTCCCCTGCTTTGTCTGGAAGGGGTTCCCGACCTTCCGGTCGCACCTCAGGATGAGGCCGGTCTCACGAAGACATTCCAGACGTGGCCTCGTGGGTGGTTCCACATTCCGTAGGACCCCGATTTCCCGGTCCCCTCTTGATAAGAACCCGATGCCCGGACACCTCTCCGAACTCCACCCTGTGAATGAAGTCAACACGAAGGGGCAGTTTTTCCGTGCATCGTTCGGAAAAACCCCAGGTTCCAAATACAGCTCGACAAGCGGCCTCTCTCCCCGGGGACATCTCGAGAGGCAAGCGGAGTTCCATGCCTCAACCCAAGACGAGGCCTGACTCTCCTGTCCCCAGTCTGCAGGGACCCTGCGATCGGAGTCTGAAATCAGAGGTACCCTGCGGTTCCTGCCTCAACTGGAGATGAGGCCCTCTTCCAATGCACCAAACCCAGTGGAGTCCCGAGAGGCCCCTCCCACCTCCAGTTTCCCTGGCTTCTCAGAGCCACCATGAGAAGCCCCCTGAGGTCACCTGCACAAGTCGAGGGAACCCAGGGTTTCCTGCCTCAACCCGGAAAGACCTCGAGAGACCTTCTTCAACACGTCTCGAGGCCAGATTCCCCTACCATGGCTCGGGAGCAATGACGCGCTCCCCTCGCCACTCGCATGGAGACCCGACTTCCCTGGCGCCCCACGAGAGGCTCACTGACCTCGCCGTCGTACCTCGTGAGAAACCGCACACTGGGGCCGCCGCTCGAGAACAACCCCGAGATTCCCCCGTCATCGAGAGATGAGGGCCTTCGTCTCCTGCATGGCCTAGAGACCAATCTCGCGACCTCTCTCCAAACGCCTCAGGAGGCTTGACTCCCTTGAGTCCACCCAGTGAGCTCCAAGAGATACCCGTCGCGATTCGAGAGCAGAGCGGGGTTCTTTGCTTCCACTCGAGATGAATGCCTGTCTCCCCGGGTGCGTCTGGAATGCAACCCCGAGATCCCTGTCGCCCCTGGAGAGGAACATTGGCTTCTGGACACAAGCCTAGATGAGGTCTATTGGCCCTGCAGTCACTCGAGAGCAATCCCCAGCTTTCCTTCGCAACTCGAATGGAAGATTGGACTTGCCTGGGCCAACACAAGAGGCAGCCTGAATTCCCCGTCGTAACTCGAGAATCCCGCCGTAACTCGAGAAAAACCACGTGGCTCCCCCGTCATCGCAAGATGAAGCCCTTTCCCGCTACAGCGCCTCAGGAGAAGTCCCACGTTAGGAATTGGAGGTCGAAAGGGCACTTGGCACCCTTGATGCGACCCACAAAGTTCCCCGAAATCCCGGTCTCCCTCGAGAGGAACACTGAGGTTTTCCGGCACCCCCTCCTCTGAGCCCTTTCTCCCCTCCTGATCTGGACAGGAGGGTCGACTCCCCTGCTTTGTCTGGAAGGGGTTCCCGACCTTCCGGTCGCACCTCAGGATGAGGCCGGTCTCACGAAGACATTCCAGACGTGGCCTCGTGGGTGGTTCCACATTCCGTAGGACCCCGATTTCCCGGTCCCCTCTTGATAAGAACCCGATGCCCGGACACCTCTCCGAACTCCACCCTGTGAATGAAGTCAACACGAAGGGGCAGTTTTTCCGTGCATCGTTCGGAAAAACCCCAGGTTCCAAATACAGCTCGACAAGCGGCCTCTCTCCCCGGGGACATCTCGAGAGGCAAGCGGAGTTCCATGCCTCAACCCAAGACGAGGCCTGACTCTCCTGTCCCCAGTCTGCAGGGACCCTGCGATCGGAGTCTGAAATCAGAGGTACCCTGCGGTTCCTGCCTCAACTGGAGATGAGGCCCTCTTCCAATGCACCAAACCCAGTGGAGTCCCGAGAGGCCCCTCCCACCTCCAGTTTCCCTGGCTTCTCAGAGCCACCATGAGAAGCCCCCTGAGGTCACCTGCACAAGTCGAGGGAACCCAGGGTTTCCTGCCTCAACCCGGAAAGACCTCGAGAGACCTTCTTCAACACGTCTCGAGGCCAGATTCCCCTACCATGGCTCGGGAGCAATGACGCGCTCCCCTCGCCACTCGCATGGAGACCCGACTTCCCTGGCGCCCCACGAGAGGCTCACTGACCTCGCCGTCGTACCTCGTGAGAAACCGCACACTGGGGCCGCCGCTCGAGAACAACCCCGAGATTCCCCCGTCATCGAGAGATGAGGGCCTTCGTCTCCTGCATGGCCTAGAGACCAATCTCGCGACCTCTCTCCAAACGCCTCAGGAGGCTTGACTCCCTTGAGTCCACCCAGTGAGCTCCAAGAGATACCCGTCGCGATTCGAGAGCAGAGCGGGGTTCTTTGCTTCCACTCGAGATGAATGCCTGTCTCCCCGGGTGCGTCTGGAATGCAACCCCGAGATCCCTGTCGCCCCTGGAGAGGAACATTGGCTTCTGGACACAAGCCTAGATGAGGTCTATTGGCCCTGCAGTCACTCGAGAGCAATCCCCAGCTTTCCTTCGCAACTCGAATGGAAGATTGGACTTGCCTGGGCCAACACAAGAGGCAGCCTGAATTCCCCGTCGTAACTCGAGAATCCCGCCGTAACTCGAGAAAAACCACGTGGCTCCCCCGTCATCGCAAGATGAAGCCCTTTCCCGCTACAGCGCCTCAGGAGAAGTCCCACGTTAGGAATTGGAGGTCGAAAGGGCACTTGGCACCCTTGATGCGACCCACAAAGTTCCCCGAAATCCCGGTCTCCCTCGAGAGGAACACTGAGGTTTTCCGGCACCCCTCCTCTGAGCCCTTTCTCCCCTCCTGATCTGGACAGGAGGGTCGACTCCCCTGCTTTGTCTGGAAGGGGTTCCCGACCTTCCGGTCGCACCTCAGGATGAGGCCGGTCTCACGAAGACATTCCAGACGTGGCCTCGTGGGTGGTTCCACATTCCGTAGGACCCCGATTTCCCGGTCCCCTCTTGATAAGAACCCGATGCCCGGACACCTCTCCGAACTCCACCCTGTGAATGAAGTCAACACGAAGGGGCAGTTTTTCCGTGCATCGTTCGGAAAAACCCCAGGTTCCAAATACAGCTCGACAAGCGGCCTCTCTCCCCGGGGACATCTCGAGAGGCAAGCGGAGTTCCATGCCTCAACCCAAGACGAGGCCTGACTCTCCTGTCCCCAGTCTGCAGGGACCCTGCGATCGGAGTCTGAAATCAGAGGTACCCTGCGGTTCCTGCCTCAACTGGAGATGAGGCCCTCTTCCAATGCACCAAACCCAGTGGAGTCCCGAGAGGCCCCTCCCACCTCCAGTTTCCCTGGCTTCTCAGAGCCACCATGAGAAGCCCCCTGAGGTCACCTGCACAAGTCGAGGGAACCCAGGGTTTCCTGCCTCAACCCGAGAAAGACCTCGAGAGACCTTCTTCAACACGTCTCGAGGCCAGATTCCCCTACCATGGCTCGGGAGCAATGACGCGCTCCCCTCGCCACTCGCATGGAGACCCGACTTCCCTGGCGCCCCACGAGAGGCTCACTGACCTCGCCGTCGTACCTCGTGAGAAACCGCACACTGGGGCCGCCGCTCGAGAACAACCCCGAGATTCCCCCGTCATCGAGAGATGAGGGCCTTCGTCTCCTGCATGGCCTAGAGACCAATCTCGCGACCTCTCTCCAAACGCCTCAGGAGGCTTGACTCCCTTGAGTCCACCCAGTGAGCTCCAAGAGATACCCGTCGCGATTCGAGAGCAGAGCGGGGTTCTTTGCTTCCACTCGAGATGAATGCCTGTCTCCCCGGGTGCGTCTGGAATGCAACCCCGAGATCCCTGTCGCCCCTGGAGAGGAACATTGGCTTCTGGACACAAGCCTAGATGAGGTCTATTGGCCCTGCAGTCACTCGAGAGCAATCCCCAGCTTTCCTTCGCAACTCGAATGGAAGATTGGACTTGCCTGGGCCAACACAAGAGGCAGCCTGAATTCCCCGTCGTAACTCGAGAATCCCGCCGTAACTCGAGAAAAACCACGTGGCTCCCCCGTCATCGCAAGATGAAGCCCTTTCCCGCTACAGCGCCTCAGGAGAAGTCCCACGTTAGGAATTGGAGGTCGAAAGGGCACTTGGCACCCTTGATGCGACCCACAAAGTTCCCCGAAATCCCGGTCTCCCTCGAGAGGAACACTGAGGTTTTCCGGCACCCCTCCTCTGAGCCCTTTCTCCCCTCCTGATCTGGACAGGAGGGTCGACTCCCCTGCTTTGTCTGGAAGGGGTTCCCGACCTTCCGGTCGCACCTCAGGATGAGGCCGGTCTCACGAAGACATTCCAGACGTGGCCTCGTGGGTGGTTCCACATTCCGTAGGACCCCGATTTCCCGGTCCCCTCTTGATAAGAACCCGATGCCCGGACACCTCTCCGAACTCCACCCTGTGAATGAAGTCAACACGAAGGGGCAGTTTTTCCGTGCATCGTTCGGAAAAACCCCAGGTTCCAAATACAGCTCGACAAGCGGCCTCTCTCCCCGGGGACATCTCGAGAGGCAAGCGGAGTTCCATGCCTCAACCCAAGACGAGGCCTGACTCTCCTGTCCCCAGTCTGCAGGGACCCTGCGATCGGAGTCTGAAATCAGAGGTACCCTGCGGTTCCTGCCTCAACTGGAGATGAGGCCCTCTTCCAATGCACCAAACCCAGTGGAGTCCCGAGAGGCCCCTCCCACCTCCAGTTTCCCTGGCTTCTCAGAGCCACCATGAGAAGCCCCCTGAGGTCACCTGCACAAGTCGAGGGAACCCAGGGTTTCCTGCCTCAACCCGAGAAAGACCTCGAGAGACCTTCTTCAACACGTCTCGAGGCCAGATTCCCCTACCATGGCTCGGGAGCAATGACGCGCTCCCCTCGCCACTCGCATGGAGACCCGACTTCCCTGGCGCCCCACGAGAGGCTCACTGACCTCGCCGTCGTACCTCGTGAGAAACCGCACACTGGGGCCGCCGCTCGAGAACAACCCCGAGATTCCCCCGTCATCGAGAGATGAGGGCCTTCGTCTCCTGCATGGCCTAGAGACCAATCTCGCGACCTCTCTCCAAACGCCTCAGGAGGCTTGACTCCCTTGAGTCCACCCAGTGAGCTCCAAGAGATACCCGTCGCGATTCGAGAGCAGAGCGGGGTTCTTTGCTTCCACTCGAGATGAATGCCTGTCTCCCCGGGTGCGTCTGGAATGCAACCCCGAGATCCCTGTCGCCCCTGGAGAGGAACATTGGCTTCTGGACACAAGCCTAGATGAGGTCTATTGGCCCTGCAGTCACTCGAGAGCAATCCCCAGCTTTCCTTCGCAACTCGAATGGAAGATTGGACTTGCCTGGGCCAACACAAGAGGCAGCCTGAATTCCCCGTCGTAACTCGAGAATCCCGCCGTAACTCGAGAAAAACCACGTGGCTCCCCCGTCATCGCAAGATGAAGCCCTTTCCCGCTACAGCGCCTCAGGAGAAGTCCCACGTTAGGAATTGGAGGTCGAAAGGGCACTTGGCACCCTTGATGCGACCCACAAAGTTCCCCGAAATCCCGGTCTCCCTCGAGAGGAACACTGAGGTTTTCCGGCACCCCTCCTCTGAGCCCTTTCTCCCCTCCTGATCTGGACAGGAGGGTCGACTCCCCTGCTTTGTCTGGAAGGGGTTCCCGACCTTCCGGTCGCACCTCAGGATGAGGCCGGTCTCACGAAGACATTCCAGACGTGGCCTCGTGGGTGGTTCCACATTCCGTAGGACCCCGATTTCCCGGTCCCCTCTTGATAAGAACCCGATGCCCGGACACCTCTCCGAACTCCACCCTGTGAATGAAGTCAACACGAAGGGGCAGTTTTTCCGTGCATCGTTCGGAAAAACCCCAGGTTCCAAATACAGCTCGACAAGCGGCCTCTCTCCCCGGGGACATCTCGAGAGGCAAGCGGAGTTCCATGCCTCAACCCAAGACGAGGCCTGACTCTCCTGTCCCCAGTCTGCAGGGACCCTGCGATCGGAGTCTGAAATCAGAGGTACCCTGCGGTTCCTGCCTCAACTGGAGATGAGGCCCTCTTCCAATGCACCAAACCCAGTGGAGTCCCGAGAGGCCCCTCCCACCTCCAGTTTCCCTGGCTTCTCAGAGCCACCATGAGAAGCCCCCTGAGGTCACCTGCACAAGTCGAGGGAACCCAGGGTTTCCTGCCTCAACCCGAGAAAGACCTCGAGAGACCTTCTTCAACACGTCTCGAGGCCAGATTCCCCTACCATGGCTCGGGAGCAATGACGCGCTCCCCTCGCCACTCGCATGGAGACCCGACTTCCCTGGCGCCCCACGAGAGGCTCACTGACCTCGCCGTCGTACCTCGTGAGAAACCGCACACTGGGGCCGCCGCTCGAGAACAACCCCGAGATTCCCCCGTCATCGAGAGATGAGGGCCTTCGTCTCCTGCATGGCCTAGAGACCAATCTCGCGACCTCTCTCCAAACGCCTCAGGAGGCTTGACTCCCTTGAGTCCACCCAGTGAGCTCCAAGAGATACCCGTCGCGATTCGAGAGCAGAGCGGGGTTCTTTGCTTCCACTCGAGATGAATGCCTGTCTCCCCGGGTGCGTCTGGAATGCAACCCCGAGATCCCTGTCGCCCCTGGAGAGGAACATTGGCTTCTGGACACAAGCCTAGATGAGGTCTATTGGCCCTGCAGTCACTCGAGAGCAATCCCCAGCTTTCCTTCGCAACTCGAATGGAAGATTGGACTTGCCTGGGCCAACACAGGAGGCAGCCTGAATTCCCCGTCGTAACTCGAGAATCCCGCCGTAACTCGAGAAAAACCACGTGGCTCCCCCGTCATCGCAAGATGAAGCCCTTCCCGCTACAGCGCCTCAGGAGAAGTCCCACGTTAGGAATTGGAGGTCGAAAGGGCACTTGGCACCCTTGATGCGACCCACAAAGTTCCCCGAAATCCCGGTCTCCCTCGAGAGGAACACTGAGGTTTTCCGGCACCCTCCTCTGAGCCCTTTCTCCCCTCCTGATCTGGACAGGAGGGTCGACTCCCCTGCTTTGTCTGGAAGGGGTTCCCGACCTTCCGGTCGCACCTCAGGATGAGGCCGGTCTCACGAAGACATTCCAGACGTGGCCTCGTGGGTGGTTCCACATTCCGTAGGACCCCGATTTCCCGGTCCCCTCTTGATAAGAACCCGATGCCCGGACACGTCTCCGAACTCCACCCTGTGAATGAAGTCAACACGAAGGGGCAGTTTTTCCGTGCATCGTTCGGAAAAACCCCAGGTTCCAAATACAGCTCGACAAGCGCCCTCTCTCCCCGGGGACATCTCGAGAGGCAAGTGGAGTTCCATGCCTCAACCCAAGACGAGGCCTGACTCTCCTGTCCCCAGTCTGCAGGGACCCTGCGATCGGAGTCTGAAATCAGAGGTACCCTGCGGTTCCTGCCTCAACTGGAGATGAGGCCCTCTTCCAATGCACCAAACCCAGTGGGGTCCCGAGAGGCCCCTCCCACCTCCAGTTTCCCTGGCTTCTCAGAGCCACCATGAGAAGGCCCCTGAGGTCACCTGCACAAGTCGAGGGAACCCAGGGTTTCCTGCCTCAACCCGAGAAAGACCTCGAGAGACCTTCTTCAACACGTCTCGAGGCCAGATTCCCCTGCCATGGCTCGGGAGCAATGACGCGCTCCCCTCGCCACTCGCATGGAGACCCGACTTCCCTGGCGCCCCACGAGAGGCTCACTGACCTCGCCGTCGTACCTCGTGAGAAACCGCACACTGGGGCCGCCGCTCGAGAACAACCCCGAGATTCCCCCGTCATCGAGAGATGAGGGCCTTCGTCTCCTGCATGGCCTAGAGACCAATCTCGCGACCTCTCTCCAAACGCCTCAGGAGGCTGGACTCCCTTGAGTCCACCCAGTGAGCTCCAAGAGATACCTGTCGCGATTCGAGAGCAGAGCGGGGTTCTTTGCTTCCACTCGAGATGAATGCTGTCTCCCCGGGTGCGTCTGGAATGCAACCCCGAGAACCCTGTCGCCCCTGGAGAGGAACATTGGCTTCTGGACACCAGCCTAGATGAGGTCTATTGGCCCTGCAGTCACTCGAGAGCAATCCCCAGCTTTCCTTCGCAACTCGAATGGAAGATTGGACTTGCCTGGGCCAACACAAGAGGCAGCCTGAATTCCCCGTCGTAACTCGAGAATCCCGCCGTAACTCGAGAAAAACCACGTGGCTCCCCCGTCATCGCAAGGTGAAGCCCTTTCCCGCTACAGCGCCTCAGGAGAAGTCCCACGTTAGGAATTGGAGGTCGAAAGGGCACTTGGCACCCTTGATGCGACCCACAAAGTTCCCCGAAATCCCGGTCTCCCTCGAGAGGAACACTGAGGTTTTCCGGCACCCCCTCCTCTGAGCCCTTTCTCCCCTCCTGATCTGGACAGGAGGGTCGACTCCCCTGCTTTGTCTGGAAGGGGTTCCCGACCTTCCGGTCGCACCTCAGGATGAGGCCGGTCTCACGAAGACATTCCAGACGTGGCCTCGTGGGTGGTTCCACATTCCGTAGGACCCCGATTTCCCGGTCCCCTCTTGATAAGAACCCGATGCCCGGACACGTCTCCGAACTCCACCCTGTGAATGAAGTCAACACGAAGGGGCAGTTTTTCCGTGCATCGTTCGGAAAAAACCCCAGGTTCCAAATACAGCTCGACAAGCGGCCTCTCTCCCCGGGGACATCTCGAGAGGCAAGCGGAGTTCCATGCCTCAACCCAAGACGAGGCCTGACTCTCCTGTCCCCAGTCTGCAGGGACCCTGCGATCGGAGTCTGAAATCAGAGGTACCCTGCGGTTCCTGCCTCAACTGGAGATGAGGCCCTCTTCCAATGCACCAAACCCAGTGGGGTCCCGAGAGGCCCCTCCCACCTCCAGTTTCCCTGGCTTCTCAGAGCCACCATGAGAAGCCCCCTGAGGTCACCTGCACAAGTCGAGGGAACCCAGGGTTTCCTGCCTCAACCCGAGAAAGACCTCGAGAGACCTTCTTCAACGCGTCTCGAGGCCAGATTCCCCTACCATGGCTCGGGAGCAGTGACGCGCTCCCCTCGCCACTCGCATGGAGACCCGACTTCCCTGGCGCCCCACGAGAGGCTCACTGACCTCGCCGTCGTACCTCGTGAGAAACCGCACACTGGGGCCGCCGCTCGAGAACAACCCCGAGATTCCCCCGTCATCGAGAGATGAGGGCCTTCGTCTCCTGCATGGCCTAGAGACCAATCTCGCGACCTCTCTCCAAACGCCTCAGGAGGCTTGACTCCCTTGAGTCCACCCAGCGAGCTCCAAGAGATACCCGTCGCGATTCGAGAGCAGAGCGGGGTTCTTTGCTTCCACTCGAGATGAATGCCTGTCTCCCCGGGTGCGTCTGGAATGCAACCCCGAGATCCCTGTCGCCCCTGGAGAGGAACATTGGCTTCTGGACACCAGCCTAGATGAGGTCTATTGGCCCTGCAGTCACTCGAGAGCAATCCCCAGCTTTCCTTCGCTACTAAAATGGAAGATTGGACTTGCCTGGGCCAACACAAGAGGCAGCCTGAATTCCCCGTCGTAACTCGAGAATCCCGCCGTAACTCGAGAAAAACCACGTGGCTCCCCCGTCATCGCAAGGTGAAGCCCTTTCCCGCTACAGCGCCTCAGGAGAAGTCCCACGTTAGGAATTGGAGGTCGAAAGGGCACTTGGCACCCTTGATGCGACCCACAAAGTTCCCCGAAATCCCGGTCTCCCTCGAGAGGAACACTGAGGTTTTCCGGCACCCCTCCTCTGAGCCCTTTCTCCCCTCCTGATCTGGACAGGAGGGTCGACTCCCCTGCTTTGTCTGGAAGGGGTTCCCGACCTTCCGGTCGCACCTCAGGATGAGGCCGGTCTCACGAAGACATTCCAGACGTGGCCTCGTGGGTGGTTCCACATTCCGTAGGACCCCGATTTCCCGGTCCCCTCTTGATAAGAACCCGATGCCCGGACACGTCTCCGAACTCCACCCTGTGAATGAAGTCAACACGAAGGGGCAGTTTTTCCGTGCATCGTTCGGAAAAACCCCAGGTTCCAAATACAGCTCGACAAGCGGCCTCTCTCCCCGGGGACATCTCGAGAGGCAAGCGGAGTTCCATGCCTCCACCCAAGACGAGGCCTGACTCTCCTGTCCCCAGTCTGCAGGGACCCTGCGATCGGAGTCTGAAATCAGAGGTACCCTGCGGTTCCTGCCTCAACTGGAGATGAGGCCCTCTTCCAATGCACCAAACCCAGTGGGGTCCCGAGAGGCCCCTCCCACCTCCACTTTCCCTGGCTTCTCAGAGCCACCATGAGAAGCCGCCTGAGGTCACCTGCACAAGTCGAGGGAACCCAGGGTTTCCTGCCTCAACCCGAGAAAGACCTCGAGAGACCTTCTTCAACGCGTCTCGAGGCCAGATTCCCCTACCATGGCTCGGGAGCAATGACGCGCTCCCCTCGCCACTCGCATGGAGACCCGACTTCCCTGGCGCCCCACGAGAGGCTCACTGACCTCGCCGTCGCACCTCGTGAGAAACCGCACACTGGGGCCGCCGCTCGAGAACAACCCCGAGATTCCCCCGTCATCGAGAGATGAGGGCCTTCGTCTCCTGCGTGGCCTAGAGACCTATCTCGCGACCTCTCTCCAAACGCCTCAGGAGGCTTGACTCCCTTGAGTCCACCCAGTGAGCTCCAAGAGATACCCGTCGCGATTCGAGAGCAGAGCGGGGTTCTTTGCTTCCACTCGAGATGAATGCCTGTCTCCCGGGTGCGTCTGGAATGCAACCCCGAGATCCCTGTCGCCCCTGGAGAGGAACATTGGCTTCTGGACACAAGCCTAGATGAGGTCTATTGGCCCTGCAGTCACTCGAGAGCAATCCCCAGCTTTCCTTCGCAACTCGAATGGAAGATTGGACTTGCCTGGGCCAACACAAGAGGCAGCCTGAATTCCCCGTCGTAACTCGAGAATCCCGCCGTAACTCGAGAAAAACCACGTGGCTCCCCCGTCATCGCAAGATGAAGCCCTTTCCCGCTACAGCGCCTCAGGAGAAGTCCCACGTTAGGAATTGGAGGTCGAAAGGGCACTTGGCACCCTTGATGCGACCCACAAAGTTCCCCGAAATCCCGGTCTCCCTCGAGAGGAACACTGAGGTTTTCCGGCACCCCCTCCTCTGAGCCCTTTCTCCCCTCCTGATCTGGACAGGAGGGTCGACTCCCCTGCTTTGTCTGGAAGGGGTTCCCGACCTTCCGGTCGCACCTCAGGATGAGGCCGGTCTCACGAAGACATTCCAGACGTGGCCTCGTGGGTGGTTCCACATTCCGTAGGACCCCGATTTCCCGGTCCCCTCTTGATAAGAACCCGATGCCCGGACACCTCTCCGAACTCCACCCTGTGAATGAAGTCAACACGAAGGGGCAGTTTTTCCGTGCATCGTTCGGAAAAACCCCAGGTTCCAAATACAGCTCGACAAGCGGCCTCTCTCCCCGGGGACATCTCGAGAGGCAAGCGGAGTTCCATGCCTCCACCCAAGACGAGGCCTGACTCTCCTGTCCCCAGTCTGCAGGGACCCTGCGATCGGAGTCTGAAATCAGAGGTACCCTGCGGTTCCTGCCTCAACTGGAGATGAGGCCCTCTTCCAATGCACCAAACCCAGTGGAGTCCCGAGAGGCCCCTCCCACCTCCAGTTTCCCTGGCTTCTCAGAGCCACCATGAGAAGCCCCCTGAGGTCACCTGCACAAGTCGAGGGAACCCAGGGTTTCCTGCCTCAACCCGAGAAAGACCTCGAGAGACCTTCTTCAACGCGTCTCGAGGCCAGATTCCCCTACCATGGCTCGGGAGCAATGACGCGCTCCCCTCGCCACTCGCATGGAGACCCGACTTCCCTGGCGCCCCACGAGAGGCTCACTGACCTCGCCGTCGTACCTCGTGAGAAACCGCACACTGGGGCCGCCGCTCGAGAACAACCCCGAGATTCCCCCGTCATCGAGAGATGAGGGCCTTCGTCTCCTGCATGGCCTAGAGACCAATCTCGCGACCTCTCTCCAAACGCCTCAGGAGGCTTGACTCCCTTGAGTCCACCCAGTGAGCTCCAAGAGATACCCGTCGCGATTCGAGAGCAGAGCGGGGTTCTTTGCTTCCACTCGAGATGAATGCCTGTCTCCCCGGGTGCGTCTGGAATGCAACCCCGAGATCCCTGTCGCCCCTGGAGAGGAACATTGGCTTCTGGACACAAGCCTAGATGAGGTCTATTGGCCCTGCAGTCACTCGAGAGCAATCCCCAGCTTTCCTTCGCAACTCGAATGGAAGATTGGACTTGCCTGGGCCAACACAAGAGGCAGCCTGAATTCCCCGTCGTAACTCGAGAATCCCGCCGTAACTCGAGAAAAACCACGTGGCTCCCCCGTCATCGCAAGATGAAGCCCTTTCCCGCTACAGCGCCTCAGGAGAAGTCCCACGTTAGGAATTGGAGGTCGAAAGGGCACTTGGCACCCTTGATGCGACCCACAAAGTTCCCCGAAATCCCGGTCTCCCTCGAGAGGAACACTGAGGTTTTCCGGCACCCCCTCCTCTGAGCCCTTTCTCCCCTCCTGATCTGGACAGGAGGGTCGACTCCCCTGCTTTGTCTGGAAGGGGTTCCCGACCTTCCGGTCGCACCTCAGGATGAGGCCGGTCTCACGAAGACATTCCAGACGTGGCCTCGTGGGTGGTTCCACATTCCGTAGGACCCCGATTTCCCGGTCCCCTCTGATAAGAACCCGATGCCCGGACACCTCTCCGAACTCCACCCTGTGAATGAAGTCAACACGAAGGGGCAGTTTTTCCGTGCATCGTTCGGAAAAACCCCAGGTTCCAAATACAGCTCGACAAGCGGCCTCTCTCCCCGGGGACATCTCGAGAGGCAAGCGGAGTTCCATGCCTCAACCCAAGACGAGGCCTGACTCTCCTGTCCCCAGTCTGCAGGGACCCTGCGATCGGAGTCTGAAATCAGAGGTACCCTGCGGTTCCTGCCTCAACTGGAGATGAGGCCCTCTTCCAATGCACCAAACGCAGTGGAGTCCCGAGAGGCCCCTCCCACCTCCAGTTTCCCTGGCTTCTCAGAGCCACCATGAGAAGCCCCCTGAGGTCACCTGCACAAGTCGAGGGAACCCAGGGTTTCCTGCCTCAACCCGGGAAAGACCTCGAGAGACCTTCTTCAACGCGTCTCGAGGCCAGATTCCCCTACCATGGCTCGGGAGCAGTGACGCGCTCCCCCTCGCCACTCGCATGGAGACCCGACTTCCCTGGCGCCCCACGAGAGGCTCACTGACCTCGCCGTCGTACCTCGTGAGAAACCGCACACTGGGGCCGCCGCTCGAGAACAACCCCGAGATTCCCCCGTCATCGAGAGATGAGGGCCTTCGTCTCCTGCATGGCCTAGAGACCAATCTCGCGACCTCTCTCCAAACGCCTCAGGAGGCTTGACTCCCTTGAGTCCACCCAGTGAGCTCCAAGAGATACCCGTCGCGATTCGAGAGCAGAGCGGGGTTCTTTGCTTCCACTCGAGATGAATGCCTGTCTCCCGGGTGCGTCTGGAATGCAACCCCGAGATCCCTGTCGCCCCTGGAGAGGAACATTGGCTTCTGGACACAAGCCTAGATGAGGTCTATTGGCCCTGCAGTCACTCGAGAGCAATCCCCAGCTTTCCTTCGCAACTCGAATGGAAGATTGGACTTGCCTGGGCCAACACAAGAGGCAGCCTGAATTCCCCGTCGTAACTCGAGAATCCCGCCGTAACTCGAGAAAAACCACGTGGCTCCCCCGTCATCGCAAGATGAAGCCCTTCCCGCTACAGCGTCTCAGGAGAAGTCCCACGTTAGGAATTGGAGGTCGAAAGGGCACTTGGCACCCTTGATGCGACCCACAAAGTTCCCCGAAATCCCGGTCTCCCTCGAGAGGAACACTGAGGTTTTCCGGCACCCCCTCCTCTGAGCCCTTTCTCCCCTCCTGATCTGGACAGGAGGGTCGACTCCCCTGCTTCGTCTGGAAGGGGTTCCCGACCTTCCGGTCGCACCTCAGGATGAGGCCGGTCTCACGAAGACATTCCAGACGTGGCCTCGTGGGTGGTTCCACATTCCGTAGGACCCCGATTTCCCGGTCCCCTCTTGATAAGAACCCGATGCCCGGACACCTCTCCGAACTCCACCCTGTGAATGAAGTCAACACGAAGGGGCAGTTTTTCCGTGCATCGTTCGGAAAAAACCCCAGGTTCCAAATACAGCTCGACAAGCGGCCTCTCTCCCCGGGGACATCTCGAGAGGCAAGCGGAGTTCCATGCCTCAACCCAAGACGAGGCCTGACTCTCCTGTCCCCAGTCTGCAGGGACCCTGCGATCGGAGTCTGAAATCAGAGGTACCCTGCGGTTCCTGCCTCAACTGGAGATGAGGCCCTCTTCCAATGCACCAAACCCAGTGGAGTCCCGAGAGGCCCCTCCCACCTCCAGTTTCCCTGGCTTCTCAGAGCCACCATGAGAAGCCCCCTGAGGTCACCTGCACAAGTCGAGGGAACCCAGGGTTTCCTGCCTCAACCCGAGAAAGACCTCGAGAGACCTTCTTCAACGCGTCTCGAGGCCAGATTCCCCTACCATGGCTCGGGAGCAATGACGCGCTCCCCTCGCCACTCGCATGGAGACCCGACTTCCCTGGCGCCCCACGAGAGGCTCACTGACCTCGCCGTCGTACCTCGTGAGAAACCGCACACTGGGGCCGCCGCTCGAGAACAACCCCGAGATTCCCCCGTCATCGAGAGATGAGGGCCTTCGTCTCCTGCATGGCCTAGACACCAATCTCGCGACCTCTCTGCAAACGCCTCAGGAGGCTTGACTCCCTTGAGTCCACCCAGTGAGCTCCAAGAGATACCCGTCGCGATTCGAGAGCAGAGCGGGGTTCTTTGCTTCCACTCGAGATGAATGCCTGTCTCCCCGGGTGCGTCTGGAATGCAACCCCGAGATCCCTGTCGCCCCTGGAGAGGAACATTGGCTTCTGGACACAAGCCTAGATGAGGTCTATTGGCCCTGCAGTCACTCGAGAGCAATGCCCAGCTTTCCTTCGCAACTCGAATGGAAGATTGGACTTGCCTGGGCCAACACAAGAGGCAGCCTGAATTCCCCGTCGTAACTCGAGAATCCCGCCGTAACTCGAGAAAAACCACGTGGCTCCCCCGTCATCGCAAGATGAAGCCCTTCCCGCTACAGCGCTCAGGAGAAGTCCCACGTTAGGAATTGGAGGTCGAAAGGGCACTTGGCACCCTGGATGCGACCCACAAAGTTCCCCGAAATCCCGGTCTCCCTCGAGAGGAACACTGAGGTTTTCCGGCACCCCCTCCTCTGAGCCCTTTTCCCCTCCTGATCTGGACAGGAGGGTCGACTCCCCTGCTTTGTCTGGAAGGGGTTCCCGACCTTCCGGTCGCACCTCAGGATGAGGCTGGTCTCACGAAGACATTCCAGACGTGGCCTCGTGGGTGGTTCCACATTCCGTAGGACCCCGATTTCCCGGTCCCCTCTTGATAAGAACCCGATGCCCGGACACCTCTCCGAACTCCACCCTGTGAATGAAGTCAACACGAAGGGGCAGTTTTTCCGTGCATCGTTCGGAAAACCCCAGGTTCCAAATACAGCTCGACAAGCGGCCTCTCTCCCCGGGGACATCTCGAGAGGCAAGCGGAGTTCCATGCCTCCACCCAAGACGAGGCCTGACTCTCCTGTCCCCAGTCTGCAGGGACCCTGCGATCGGAGTCTGAAATCAGAGGTACCCTGCGGTTCCTGCCTCAACTGGAGATGAGGCCCTCTTCCAATGCACCAAGCCCAGTGGGGTCCCGAGAGGCCCCTCCCACCTCCAGTTTCCCTGGCTTCTCAGAGCCACCATGAGAAGCCCCCTGAGGTCACCTGCACAAGTCGAGGGGACCCAGGGTTTCCTGCCTCAACCCGAGGCAGACCTCGAGAGACCTTCTTCAACGCGTCTCAAGGCCAGATTCCCCTACCATGGCTCGGGAGCATGACGCGCTCCCCCTTGCCACTCGCATGGAGACCCGACTTCCCTGGCGCCCCACGAGAGGCTCACTGACCTCGCCGTCGTACCTCGTGAGAAACCGCACACTGGGGCCGCCGCTCGAGAACAACCCCGAGATTCCCCCGTCATCGAGAGATGAGGGCCTTCGTCTCCTGCATGGCCTAGAGACCAATCTCGCGACCTCTCTCCAAACGCCTCAGGAGGCTTGACTCCCTTGAGTCCACCCAGCGAGCTCCAAGAGATACCCGTCGCGATTCGAGAGCAGAGCGGGGTTCTTTGCTTCCACTCGAGATGAATGCCTGTCTCCCCGGGTGCGTCTGGAATGCAACCCCGAGATCCCTGTCGCCCCTGGAGAGGAACATTGGCTTCTGGACACAAGCCTAGATGAGGTCTATTGGCCCTGCAGTCACTCGAGAGCAATCCCCAGCTTTCCTTCCCAACTCGAATGGAAGATTGGACTTGCCTGGGCCAACACAAGAGGCAGCCTGAATTCCCCGTCGTAACTCGAGAATCCCGCCGTAACTCGAGAAAAACCACGTGGCTCCCCCGTCATCGCAAGATGAAGCCCTTTCCCGCTACAGCGCCTCAGGAGAAGTCCCACGTTAGGAATTGGAGGTCGAAAGGGCACTTGGCACCCTTGATGCGACCCACAAAGTTCCCCGAAATCCCGGTCTCCCTCGAGAGGAACACTGAGGTTTTCCGGCACCCCTCCTCTGAGCCCTTTCTCCCCTCCTGATCTGGACAGGAGGGTCGACTCCCCTGCTTTGTCTGGAAGGGGTTCCCGACCTTCCGGTCGCACCTCAGGATGAGGCCGGTCTCACGAAGACATTCCAGACGTGGCCTCGTGGGTGGTTCCACATTCCGTAGGACCCCGATTTCCCGGTCCCCTCTTGATAAGAACCCGATGCCCGGACACCTCTCCGAACTCCACCCTGTGAATGAAGTCAACACGAAGGGGCAGTTTTTCCGTGCATCGTTCGGAAAAACCCCAGGTTCCAAATACAGCTCGACAAGCGGCCTCTCTCCCCGGGGACATCTCGAGAGGCAAGCGGAGTTCCATGCCTCCACCCAAGACGAGGCCTGACTCTCCTGTCCCCAGTCTGCAGGGACCCTGCGATCGGAGTCTGAAATCAGAGGTACCCTGCGGTTCCTGCCTCAACTGGAGATGAGGCCCTCTTCCAATGCACCAAACCCAGTGGGGTCCCGAGAGGCCCCTCCCACCTCCAGTTTCCCTGGCTTCTCAGAGCCACCATGAGAAGCCCCCTGAGGTCACCTGCACAAGTCGAGGGAACCCAGGGTTTCCTGCCTCAACCCGAGAAAGACCTCGAGAGACCTTCTTCAACGCGTCTCGAGGCCAGATTCCCCTACCATGGCTCGGGAGCAATGACGCGCTCCCCTCGCCACTCGCATGGAGACCCGACTTCCCTGGCGCCCCACGAGAGGCTCACTGACCTCGCCGTCGTACCTCGTGAGAAACCGCACACTGGGGCCGCCGGTCGAGAACAACCCCGAGATTCCCCCGTCATCGAGAGATGAGGGCCTTCGTCTCCTGCATGGCCTAGAGACCAATCTCGCGACCTCTCTCCAAACGCCTCAGGAGGCTTGACTCCCTTGAGTCCACCCAGTGAGCTCCAAGAGATACCCGCCGCGATTCGAGAGCAGAGCGGGGTTCTTTGCTTCCACTCGAGATGAATGCCTGTCTCCCCGGGTGCGTCTGGAATGCAACCCCGAGATCCCTGTCGCCCCTGGAGAGGAACATTGGCTTCTGGACACAAGCCTAGATGAGGTCTATTGGCCCTGCAGTCACTCGAGAGCAATCCCCAGCTTTCCTTCGCAACTCGAATGGAAGATTGGACTTGCCTGGGCCAACACAAGAGGCAGCCTGAATTCCCCGTCGTAACTCGAGAATCCCGCCGTAACTCGAGAAAAACCACGTGGCTCCCCCGTCATCGCAAGATGAAGCCCTTTCCCGCTACAGCGCCTCAGGAGAAGTCCCACGTTAGGAATTGGAGGTCGAAAGGGCACTTGGCACCCTTGATGCGACCCACAAAGTTCCCCGAAATCCCGGTCTCCCTCGAGAGGAACACTGAGGTTTTCCGGCACCCCCTCCTCTGAGCCCTTTCTCCCCTCCTGATCTGGACAGGAGGGTCGACTCCCCTGCTTCGTCTGGAAGGGGTTCCCGACCTTCCGGTCGCACCTCAGGATGAGGCCGGTCTCACGAAGACATTCCAGACGTGGCCTCGTGGGTGGTTCCACATTCCGTAGGACCCCGATTTCCCGGTCCCCTCTTGATAAGAACCCGATGCCCGGACACCTCTCCGAACTCCACCCTGTGAATGAAGTCAACACGAAGGGGCAGTTTTTCCGTGCATCGTTCGGAAAAACCCCAGGTTCCAAATACAGCTCGACAAGCGGCCTCTCTCCCCGGGGACATCTCGAGAGGCAAGCGGAGTTCCATGCCTCAACCCAAGACGAGGCCTGACTCTCCTGTCCCCAGTCTGCAGGGACCCTGCGATCGGAGTCTGAAATCAGAGGTACCCTGCGGTTCCTGCCTCAACTGGAGATGAGGCCCTCTTCCAATGCACCAAACCCAGTGGAGTCCCGAGAGAACCCTCCCACCTCCAGTTTCCCTGGCTTCTCAGAGCCACCATGAGAAGCCCCCTGAGGTCACCTGCACAAGTCGAGGGAACCCAGGGTTTCCTGCCTCAACCCGAGAAAGACTTCGAGAGACCTTCTTCAACACGTCTCGAGGCCAGATTCCCCTACCATGGCTCGGGAGCAGTGACGCGCTCCCCTCGCCACTCGCATGGAGACCCGACTTCCCTGGCGCCCCACGAGAGGCTCACTGACCTCGCCGTCGTACCTCGTGAGAAACCGCACACTGGGGCCGCCGCTCGAGAACAACCCCGAGATTCCCCCGTCATCGAGAGATGACGGCCTTCGTCTCCTGCATGGCCTAGAGACCAATCTCGCGACCTCTCTCCAAACGCCTCAGGAGGCTTGACTCCCTTGAGTCCACCCAGTGAGCTCCAAGAGATACCCGTCGCGATTCGAGAGCAGAGCGGGGTTCTTTGCTTCCACTCGAGATGAATGCCTGTCTCCCCGGGTGCGTCTGGAATGCAACCCCGAGATCCCTGTCGCCCCTGGAGAGGAACATTGGCTTCTGGACACAAGCCTAGATGAGGTCTATTGGCCCTGCAGTCACTCGAGAGCAATCCCCAGCTTTCCTTCGCAACTCGAATGGAAGATTGGACTTGCCTGGGCCAACACAAGAGGCAGCCTGAATTCCCCGTCGTAACTCGAGAATCCCGCCGTAACTCGAGAAAAACCACGTGGCTCCCCCGTCATCGCAAGATGAAGCCCTTTCCCGCTACAGCGCCTCAGGAGAAGTCCCACGTTAGGAATTGGAGGTCGAAAGGGCACTTGGCACCCTTGATGCGACCCACAAAGTTCCCCGAAATCCCGGTCTCCCTCGAGAGGAACACTGAGGTTTTCCGGCACCCCTCCTCTGAGCCCTTTCTCCCCTCCTGATCTGGACAGGAGGGTCGACTCCCCTGCTTTGTCTGGAAGGGGTTCCCGACCTTCCGGTCGCACCTCAGGATGAGGCCGGTCTCACGAAGACATTCCAGACGTGGCCTCGTGGGTGGTTCCACATTCCGTAGGACCCCGATTTCCCGGTCCCCTCTTGATAAGAACCCGATGCCCGGACACCTCTCCGAACTCCACCCTGTGAATGAAGTCAACACGAAGGGGCAGTTTTTCCGTGCATCGTTCGGAAAAACCCCAGGTTCCAAATACAGCTCGACAAGCGGCCTCTCTCCCCGGGGACATCTCGAGAGGCAAGCGGAGTTCCATGCCTCCACCCAAGACGAGGCCTGACTCTCCTGTCCCCAGTCTGCAGGGACCCTGCGATCGGAGTCTGAAATCAGAGGTACCCTGCGGTTCCTGCCTCAACTGGAGATGAGGCCCTCTTCCAATGCACCAAACCCAGTGGAGTCCCGAGAGGCCCCTCCCACCTCCAGTTTCCCTGGCTTCTCAGAGCCACCATGAGAAGCCCCCTGAGGTCACCTGCACAAGTCGAGGGAACCCAGGGTTTCCTGCCTCAACCCGAGAAAGACCTCGAGAGACCTTCTTCAACACGTCTCGAGGCCAGATTCCCCTACCATGGCTCGGGAGCAGTGACGCGCTCCCCTCGCCACTCGCATGGAGACCCGACTTCCCTGGCGCCCCACGAGAGGCTCACTGACCTCGCCGTCGTACCTCGTGAGAAACCGCACACTGGGGCCGCCGCTCGAGAACAACCCCGAGATTCCCCCGTCATCGAGAGATGAGGGCCTTCGTCTCCTGCATGGCCTAGAGACCAATCTCGCGACCTCTCTCCAAACGCCTCAGGAGGCTTGACTCCCTTGAGTCCACCCAGCGAGCTCCAAGAGATACCCGTCGCGATTCGAGAGCAGAGCGGGGTTCTTTGCTTCCACTCGAGATGAATGCCTGTCTCCCCGGGTGCGTCTGGAATGCAACCCCGAGATCCCTGTCGCCCCTGGAGAGGAACATTGGCTTCTGGACACAAGCCTAGATGAGGTCTATTGGCCCTGCAGTCACTCGAGAGCAATCCCCAGCTTTCCTTCGCAACTCGAATGGAAGATTGGACTTGCCTGGGCCAACACAAGAGGCAGCCTGAATTCCCCGTCGTAACTCGAGAATCCCGCCGTAACTCGAGAAAAACCACGTGGCTCCCCCGTCATCGCAAGATGAAGCCCTTCCCGCTACAGCGTCTCGGGAGAAGTCCCACGTTAGGAATTGGAGGTCGAAAGGGCACTTGGCACCCTTGATGCGACCCACAAAGTTCCCCGAAATCCCGGTCTCCCTCGAGAGGAACACTGAGGTTTTCCGGCACCCCCTCCTCTGAGCCCTTTCTCCCCTCCTGATCTGGACAGGAGGGTCGACTCCCCTGCTTTGTCTGGAAGGGGTTCCCGACCTTCCGGTCGCACCTCAGGATGAGGCCGGTCTCACGAAGACATTCCAGACGTGGCCTCGTGGGTGGTTCCACATTCCGTAGGACCCCGATTTCCCGGTCCCCTCTTGATAAGAACCCGATGCCCGGACACCTCTCCGAACTCCACCCTGTGAATGAATTCAACACGAAGGGGCAGTGTTTCCGTGCATCGTTTGGAAAAAAACCCCAGGTTCCAAATACAGCTCGACAAGCGGCCTCTCTCCCCGGGGACATCTCGAGAGGCAAGCGGAGTTCCATGCCTCCACCCAAGACGAGGCCTGACTCTCCTGTCCCCAGTCTGCAGGGACCCTGCGATCGGAGTCTGAAATCAGAGGTACCCTGCGGTTCCTGCCTCAACTGGAGATGAGGCCCTCTTCCAATGCACCAAACCCAGTGGGGTCCCGAGAGGCCCCTCCCACCTCCAGTTTCCTTGGCTTCTCAGAGCCACCATGAGAAGCCCCCCGAGGTCACCTGCACAAGTCGAGGGAACCCAGGGTTTCCTGCCTCAACCCGAGAAAGACCTCGAGAGACCTTCTTCAACACCTCTCGAGGCCAGATTCCCCTACCATGGCTCGGGAGCAGTGACGCGCCCCCTCGCCACTCGCATGGAGACCCGACTTCCCTGGCGCCCCACGAGAGGCTCGCTGACCTCGCCGTCGTACCTCGTGAGAAACCGCACACTGGGGCCGCCGCTCGAGAACAACCCCGAGATTCCCCCGTCATCGAGAGATGAGGGCCTTCGTCTCCTGCATGGCCTAGAGACCAATCTCGCGACCTCTCTCCAAACGCCTCAGGAGGCTTGACTCCCTTGAGTCCACCCAGCGAGCTCCAAGAGATACCCGTCGCGATTCGAGAGCAGAGCGGGGTTCTTTGCTTCCACTCGAGATGAATGCCTGTCTCCCCGGGTGCGTCTGGAATGCAACCCCGAGATCCCTGTCGCCCCTGGAGAGGAACATTGGCTTCTGGACACAAGCCTAGATGAGGTCTATTGGCCCTGCAGTCACTCGAGAGCAATCCCCAGCTTTCCTTCGCAACTCGAATGGAAGATTGGACTTGCCTGGGCCAACACAAGAGGCAGCCTGAATTCCCCGTCGTAACTCGAGAATCCCGCCGTAACTCGAGAAAAACCACGTGGCTCCCCCGTCATCGCAAGATGAAGCCCTTTCTCGCTACAGCGTCTCAGGAGAAGTCCCACGTTAGGAATTGGAGGTCGAAAGGGCACTTGGCACCCTTGATGCGACCCACAAAGTTCCCCGAAATCCCGGTCTCCCTCGAGAGGAACACTGAGGTTTTCCGGCACCCCTCCTCTGAGCCCTTTCTCCCCTCCTGATCTGGACAGGAGGGTTGACTCCCCTGCTTTGTCTGGAAGGGGTTCCCGACCTTCCGGTCGCACCTCAGGATGAGGCCGGTCTCACGAAGACATTCCAGACGTGGCCTCGTGGGTGGTTCCACATTCCGTAGGACCCCGATTTCCCGGTCCCCTCTTGATAAGAACCCGATGCCCGGACACCTCTCCGAACTCCAGCCTGTGAATGAAGTCAACACGAAGGGGCAGTTTTTCCGTGCATCGTTCGGAAAACCCCAGGTTCCAAATACAGCTCGACAAGTGGCCTCTCTCCCCCGGGGACATCTCGAGAGGCAAGCGGAGTTCCATGCCTCCACCCAAGACGAGGCCTGACTCTCCTGTCCCCAGTCTGCAGGGACCCTGCGATCGGAGTCTGAAATCAGAGGTACCCTGCGGTTCCTGCCTCAACTGGAGATGAGGCCCTCTTCCAATGCACCAAACCCAGTGGAGTCCCGAGAGGCCCCTCCCACCTCCAGTTTCCCTGGCTTCTCAGAGCCACCATGAGAAGTCCCCTGAGGTCACCTGCACAAGTCGAGGGAACCCAGGGTTTCCTGCCTCAACCCGGGAAAGACCTCGAGAGACCTTCTTCAACGCGTCTCGAGGCCAGATTCCCCTACCATGGCTCGGGAGCAGTGACGCGCTCCCCTCGCCACTCGCATGGAGACCCGACTTCCCTGGCGCCCCACGAGAGGCTCACTGACCTCGCCGTCGTACCTCGTGAGAAACCGCACACTGGGGCCGCCGCTCGAGAACAACCCCGAGATTCCCCGTCATCGAGAGATGAGGGCCTTCGTCTCCTGCATGGCCTAGAGACCAATCTCGCGACCTCTCTCCAAACGCCTCAGGAGGCTTGACTCCCTTGAGTCCACCCAGCGAGCTCCAAGAGATACCCGTCGCGATTCGAGAGCAGAGCGGGGTTCTTTGCTTCCACTCGAGATGAATGCCTGTCTCCCCGGGTGCGTCTGGAATGCAACCCCGAGATCCCTGTCGCCCCTGGAGAGGAACATTGGCTTCTGGACACAAGCCTAGATGAGGTCTATTGGCCCTGCAGTCACTCGAGAGCAATCCCCAGCTTTCCTTCGCAACTCGAATGGAAGATTGGACTTGCCTGGGCCAACACAAGAGGCAGCCTGAATTCCCCGTCGTAACTCGAGAATCCCGTCGTAACTCGAGAAAAACCACGTGGCTCCCCCGTCATCGCAAGATGAAGCCCCTTCCCGCTACAGCGTCTCAGGAGAAGTCCCACGTTAGGAATTGGAGGTCGAAAGGGCATTTGGCACCCTTGATGCGACCCACAAAGTTCCCCGAAATCCCGGTCTCCCTCGAGAGGAACGCTGAGGTTTTCCGGCACCCCTCCTCTGAGCCCTTTCTCCCCTCCTGATCTGGACAGGAGGGGCGACTCCCCTGCTTTGTCTGGAAGGGGTTCCCGACCTTCCGGTCGCACCTCAGGATGAGGCCGGTCTCACGAAGACATTCCAGACGTGGCCTCGTGGGTGGTTCCACATTCCGTAGGACCCCGATTTCCCGGTCCCCTCTTGATAAGAACCCGATGCCCGGACACGTCTCCGAACTCCACCCTGTGAATGAAGTCAACACGAAGGGGCAGTTTTTCCGTGCATCGTTCGGAAAAACCCCAGGTTCCAAATACAGCTCGACAAGCGGCCTCTCTCCCCGGGGACATCTCGAGAGGCAAGCGGAGTTCCATGCCTCCACCCAAGACGAGGCCTGACTCTCCTGTCCCCAGTCTGCAGGGACCCTGCGATCGGAGTCTGAAATCAGAGGTACCCTGCGGTTCCTGCCTCAACTGGAGATGAGGCCCTCTTCCAATGCACCAAACCCAGTGGAGTCCCGAGAGGCCCCTCCCACCTCCAGTTTCCCTGGCTTCTCAGAGCCACCATGAGAAGCCCCCTGAGGTCACCTGCACAAGTCGAGGGAACCCAGGGTTTCCTGCCTCAACCCGAGAAAGACCTCGAGAGACCTTCTTCAACGCGTCTCGAGGCCAGATTCCCCTACCATGGCTCGGGAGCAGTGACGCGCTCCCCTCGCCACTCGCATGGAGCCCCGACTTCCCTGGCGCCCCACGAGAGGCTCACTGACCTCGCCGTCGCACCTCGTGAGAAACCGCACACTGGGGCCGCCGCTCGAGAACAACCCCGAGATTCCCCCGTCATCGAGAGATGAGGGCCTTCGTCTCCTGCATGGCCTAGAGACCAATCTCGCGACCTCTCTCCAAACGCCTCAGGAGGCTTGACTCCCTTGAGTCCACCCAGCGAGCTCCAAGAGATACCCGTCGCGATTCGAGAGCAGAGCGGGGTTCTTTGCTTCCACTCGAGATGAATGCCTGTCTCCCCGGGTGCGTCTGGAATGCAACCCCGAGATCCCTGTCGCCCCTGGAGAGGAACATTGGCTTCTGGACACAAGCCTAGATGAGGTCTATTGGCCCTGCAGTCACTCGAGAGCAATCCCCAGCTTTCCTTCGCAACTCGAATGGAAGATTGGACTTGCCTGGGCCAACACAAGAGGCAGCCTGAATTCCCCGTCGTAACTCGAGAATCCCGCCGTAACTCGAGAAAAACCACGTGGCTCCCCCGTCATCGCAAGATGAAGCCCTTTCCCGCTACAGCGTCTCAGGAGAAGTCCCACGTTAGGAATTGGAGGTCGAAAGGGCACTTGGCACCCTTGATGCGACCCACAAAGTTCCCGAAATCCCGGTCTCCCTCGAGAGGAACACTGAGGTTTTCCGGCACCCTCCTCTGAGCCCTTTCTCCCCTCCTGATCTGGACAGGAGGGTCGACTCCCCTGCTTTGTCTGGAAGGGGTCTCCCGACCTTCCGGTCGCACCTCAGGATGAGGCCGGTCTCACGAAGACATTCCAGACGTGGCCTCGTGGGTGG